>NC_141150.1:49610099-49910099 GCF_053477565.2 Lygodium microphyllum | reverse complement strand
TTTTTTTCTTCTTCTTTTCTTTTTTTCCCTATTCCCGAGGGTGTTTCCACCTTTTCTCGAAGAATAGGTCGGCATGACAGGGACCTTAGACCTTTTCTCCCATGACCGATATGTTTTGTTTTTTTTTCTTTTTTTTTTCTGCAAATTGAGCAAGGGAATGGTAGAAAAACCATGTGTCAAGACCAACCTCGCCACTGTCGCTGGTGGAAAATAGAGGATAAGAGATCAAGGCTGGAAGGGGGGTTTAAGGGGACAGAGGGTTGCGCCCACTTCATCAGAAGTGGTTGAAGAACGGCTATTAGAAGTAGCATTATAAAAAGTACAGTGCCGCGCCAACGAGGGAAAGGATCAAGTGTCCGTAATTGTCAAGATCCCCAAGGAGGGAAGTACTTCTTCAGGCGATATCCATTGATCAGAAAGGGATCATCAGAGGCATCAACGGTCTGCACTTGAACAGAACCATTAGGGTTGACTGCAAGTACCTTATAGGGGCCCATCCACCGCTGTTGGAGCTTGCCAGGAAACTTGCCAAAGCCTGAATCATAGGCTAGGACCAAATCACCTTCTTTGAACGCCTTGTGCTTGATGAAACTGTCATGGTAAGCCTTACGTCGAGCTTGCGTGGCTTCCATGCACTGTAGAGCCATCCGACGAATTTCATCCAAACATTCCAAGTGCAGGAGACGGCGTTGCAGTGAATCATCATCCCCCAAACGCTCTTTGATCGCCACTCTCAAAGAGGGTAATTCCAATTCAACAGGAAAAACAGCTTCTGTTCCATACACCAACTGGAAAGGTGTCTGTCCCATTGCTGCTTTATGGGAGGTTCTGTACGCCCAGAGGGCCTCTGTAAGTCGATCGTCCCAATCACGACGATGTGCAGCAATTGTTCTTGTCAGAATCGAGCAGAGGATACGATTCGACTTCGACTTGGCCGTTGGCTCTGGGGTAATAAGGAGTGGACTTGCGATGGTGGATCTTATACAACTCTGTCAACTCTTCCATGACTTTGTTGAGGAAATGAGTGCCTCTATCACTTACCAGCTCTAAGGGACTGCCAAAACGGGTGATGATATTCTCGTACATGAATAGGGCCACGCTGTTACCATCGTCCCGCTTTAGGGCTTTAGCTTCACACCACTTTGTAATATAATCCGTACATACGAGGATGTATCGGTTCTGTTTCCTTCTGGTAGGAGGATCGATTGGACCTACGAAGTCAATGCCCCACTTCTCAAACGGCTTCAACGGAAGGATAGGTTGCAGTGGCATGGCACTTGTCTTCGTGGGTTTCCCCATTCTTTGACAAGCATCACATCTTTTACAGTAATCATAGGAATCTTTGTGAATTGTAGGCCACCAATATCCTGCTAGCAGAGCCTTCCTGGCTGTAGCTTCTCCTGCAAAGTGACCTCCACATGGCTCGTCGTGGCAAGCCTTCAGAACAATCCCAATCTCATCCCCTGCAACACATCTTCGGAGCACTTCATCTTTGCCCTTCTTGTACAGTGCACCGCCTAGCAGGGTGTAGGGGGCTGATTCTAGCATGAGCTTCTTCCTTTCCCGACTAGAAATACCCGGAGGGTACTGTTGGGTTGCCAGCAGATTGGCAATGTCCGCATACTAGGGAGTGACAGTTTCTACCAAGAATAAGGAAGCATCAGGGAGGTCTGGATCATCTTGCTCCTCGTCTGCAGTTTGTGGGATACGCGACAGATGATCAGCCAGAACATGGGAACGACCAGGCTTAGTAATCACCTCAAAGTCGAACTCCTGGAATAAAAGGAGCCATCTCATCATTCGTCCTTTCACATCTGCTTTGTTCATCAAGAAGGACAGGGCCTCATGATCCACATAAAATTTAAAGTGGGTAGATAGGAGGTAATGGCGAAACTTCTCCAGGGCAAACACCATTGCCAAGCACTCCAGCTCTGTCACTGTATAGTTCCGTTCCCTATCAGTGACTTTTCGGCTTGCATAATAGATCGGTTGATCCAACTTTGAGGAGCCCTTTTGGCAGAGGACAGCACCTAAGCCTTCAATTGATGCATCAGTGTGTACGTGGAACTCTTTCGTCCAATCAGGAGGTTGCAAAATGGGTGCCTCTATCAGACACTGCTTCAGAGTGTGGAAGGCTTTGTCACATTCTTCTGTCCAAGTAAACTCTGCATCTTTCCTCAGGAGCTTGTGCAAGGAAGTTTCCTTTGTTGCAAAATGGGCTATGAACCTTCTGTAGTAACCCACATGGCCTATGAATCCCCTCAACTGTTTGAGGTTGGTGGGTGCTGTCAGAGCTGCAATCTTTTCGATCTTTGCAGGGTCTGTTGATATCCCTTGTGCAGAGACAATGTGGCCCAACAGAACTCCAGAAGAAACCCCAAAGATGCATTTGTCGGGGTTGAGGGAAATCCCATACTCCCGGCATCGGTCAAAGCATTGTTCCAGGTGTTTCCAATGTTCACGGATCAAACTATAGACACAAAAGTCATCCAAATATACCTCAATAAAGTCGTGCAGATGATTTTGAAATGCAGCCATTATGACTCGTTGGAAAGTAGCAGGGGCATTGCAGAGCCCAAATGGCATCACTCGGTAAGCATAGGTCCCCCATTCTGTGGTGAAGGTTGTTTTGGATTGGTCTTCTTCTGCGATTTGGACTTGGTTGTATCCACTGAATCCATCCAGAAGAGAATAAAGCTCATGTCCTGCCACTGTGTCCAACAGTTGGTCTGTGAAAGGGATAGGAAAGTGATCCTTCTTCGTCTTGGAATTAAGCTTTCGGAAATCCACACATATTCGCAATTTGCCATTCTTCTTGGGTACAACCACGACGGGTGAAACCCATTCACTATTTGCCACTGGATAAATGAACTCGGCTTCTAGAAGCTTCAGCAGCTCCGCTTTCACCAATGTGGAATAATTCGAGTTCATTCGCCTCTGTCGTTGCCGTACTGGCTTGGCATCAGGCTCCAAGTCAATATGATGTTGACATATTGTGGGATCAATCCCCTTTAGGTCTTTGTAGGACCACGCAAACACATCCAAATTCTCTTTCAACAAGTTGTACAAGGTTAACAATTTCTCTTCTGGGAGACTGCTACCCACCTTCAAATGGCGTTCAGTGCCTTCTGAATCCACAAAGGTTAACTGCCTTTCACCTTCTACTTCACGGATGAAGGTCCCGCGGACTGCTTCTGGGTAGAGATTCGACTCCTTCAAGGGAGTGGTGTCCTCTTCTGATGTCCCACTAGAACCAACTTCTTCTTTTGGTGGAGACTTAGGTTGCTCCTTAAGACGTTGGAATGGGATAAGAGCCGTTTCGGGTTTGGTTTCAAGATTAATTACCTCTTGGCTTGAAGACTCATCTTCTGAAGATGACACATCCAAGAACGTCACATAACAAGGACCTACTGATGCCTGTTGGATTGGTGGGACTGGTGCTTGTTGGCACGGTGCATCATCATCATCTTTCTTTGGCAAGGATGGGTTAGGACGGCAGGAGCCACACTTAAAAGACGGCTTGCTCTTCTTAATCCATTTCTTATAAAGGTTTTGCGTATGAGAAGATCCATTTACCAGACCAAATGGTACCATCGCCATTCTGTCCCATAGCATGAGCTCGTCGGCTTCTGATGCTTCTGGAACTTCTTCTTCAAATGTATCCTTTTCAGGTGGGATAGACTCTTCCGTTTCACTCCCATCACCTTCTTCGTCCATATCATATCCATCCTCTTCTGTCTCTGTCTCTGTCTCTGCGTCTGCTCTGCTTCTGTCTCTGCTTCTGTCTCTGTTTCTGCTTTTGTCTCTGTAGGAGCTCTGTAACAGAAGAACAGATTCTCTGGTTCCTCTCCTGCCTCTGTCTCTGTCTTTGCGTCTGCTTCTGCTTCTGTCTCTGTTTCTGCTTCTGCTTCTGTCTCTGCTTCTGCTTCTGCTGTGACCATGTAACAGGGAGAGCAGTACATCCATGCTTCTATCTCACTGTCAGAAGTGATTTCAGAAGTCATGCCTGATTCAGGCAGGAAGTATTCACCCATTGATAATGGCTTTGCCTCTTTTGGAAGTCGGCTTACAGTATCCACTGTTAAGGAATGTGCCACTGTTTTCTTGGGAAGGATCTGTTTGACAGCATCTTCGTCTGCTGATGTTCCATCCGCAACCTCATTAGGAGAGTCAGAAGATAATTCCAAGGAGGTGGATCCATGTCCTTTTTGAGAACCATACAGTTTCAGCACCACTTTGTTGGGTCCTCTGCCCAAGGTCAAAGTTCCTTTGAACCAATCCGTCCTTGCTCTGGCTTCAAAAAGCCATGGTCTGCCAAGTAACAGAGGATAGGATGTACCATAAGAGTTTGGCTTCACTACCAAATAGGTTAGCCAATAATCTTTTCCAGCCACTGTAGTCTTCACATATGGGAGAATGCCCAAAGGCTTGATTCTACTCTGATCCGCCAGTCTGATGAGCCATTGGGTGGGTTGCACACCTTGTAGGCCTAGATCCTTCATTGTCACATCCGTCATAATGTTCACTGATGAACCACCATCAATCAATGCGTTTGCAATGAAGCAGCCTTCTATCCACACACCAGTCTCTGGAGTACCTGGATCTAGGAAAGCATTAGCTACATCCACTTCTTTTGCAGGCTCTGGAGCCTTGTTGGACTTTGTTACTGTTGAGGGAGCAATCCTTAAGCCACGTCTTCTTGTCAGTATACTTTTGAACCTTTTCCGGCAACTGGGAGACAACATCAATAATTGTCGGAATGTAAGGTTTGGTTTAAAGGTATCTAGATCTCTGACCAGATCGTATTCCTTAATAGGATCCACTGGCTTCTCTAACCGATTAGGGAATGGGGCAACACCCATTTTCATTTTCCCTCTTTCTTCCAACAGAGGAATTACAGGAACTTCTTCTGCCACTTGTGGCACTTCCTCCTCTTCTGTATCCTGGACCTCTGGTCCTGTCTCTGTAACTGTCTCTGTAACTCTCTGTGGCACTGTAGGGCTCTGTACGGCACTGTTAGGCTCTGTTCTGTTCTGTTCTTCTGGTGGAAGATTGAACTTCACTGTTCTGGCAGAAGGGTTATTTGCTTTCTGGGTAGGCGGTTCCTTTTGCTTTGCACGAGTGATGGCAGCAACTTCCAATTCCACTAAATTGGAGGTAGGCTCTTGGGCCTTGGACGGACTATCAGTAGCACTGTTTTTCACTGGGGCTGGGCTTGGACAGTCTTTTGCAGTGTGGCCTTCTCCTTTGCATCGACTGCATAAGGGCTTGTAATCCACTGACCTTCGAGGATTTGGACAATTTGGTGAGATGTGTCCCTTTTTCCCGCATCTGTAACACTCCACTTCTGATCTCTGACCACCGCCAGACTGTCTGCCTCTATAACTTTGAGAAGGAAATCTTCTAGGTCCGAAATTAGGACCAAACTCTCTAGGCTTGGGTCCAATATCCTGTGTTGTCATTTTGGATTCCAGCAGGTTGAATCTTGCGTCTTCTTCCTTCCTTCTCCTATCATGCATCTCCTTCAGAGAGCAAATGTCCTCTGTATGGTTCTTCCGCAAACAGTAGGAACAGAAGGCTCCAGGGATGGTTGGTTTTCGTGTACATTCAGTGGCTAAGTGGCCTGCTTGATGACACTTACCACACCAAGTATTTGACCGCATCACATCTCTTCCTACTCCTGCAACATTGGATATGCTCGCGGTATTCACTTTCAACGTCTGTAGTTGCTCTGTAATCACATCCATAAACTCCTTTTTGATGTTTGCAACTGAGTTAGATAAATAATCCTTCAAGCTTTCTCCTCCTGACGTACTGGCAGGAGGGTTTTGAGGAGTTTCTGTAATCACTGCATAAACTGGTTGGGCTGGTACAGAGGGGTCTCTGTTCTGGTTCTGATTCGGAGCTCCTGTTTGAATTGTTGGCTGTTGGCTCCAGTTGGTAGGATTCCACTATTGCTGCTGATTTGGCATGGAGGAAATTGGTTGGGACCATTGTTGTTGAGGTTGAACCACCATTTGAGGCATGGATTGTGGCGACTGTGGATTTGGTGCACTGTACTGTGATACCGGGGACATCTGTTGGTAGGGGTAGGGAACAGTACCTGGAACTGCATTTGGTGGGTACATCATTCCTGGCATCAGAGGAGGTAGGACTCCTCTTCCTATATTCATTGCTAATCTAGCTTCCACTTCATCTTACAGTCTGGCACCTTCTGTTGCAGCTTGCAGGGTGGCTGGTCTTTGCAGCTCCACAAACTTACGGACTTCTGGTTGTAATCCTCTGAGAAACACCCCCTTCTGAATCCCATCATCTAAATTATGGTTAGTCCATCTCTTCAGGATGGATTCCATTCGTGAGACATAGGCTTCTACTCTTTCTCCAGAGGACTGACTTAGGTTCATAAATTCCTCTCTCATCCGCTCTTCAAAACCTTCACGCCTGAATTTAGTGAGGAAGGCCAACTTCAGGTCGTCCCATGTGCCAAAAGTTCCTGCTGCTTGTCTCTCATACCACTGAAACGCCGCGCCCTTGAAAGTGGCGGGGAATATCGCTAACCAATGCTCAGGGGTTCTAGCATTGTTAGCCACACACGCTACCATAAAATCTGCTACATGAAGATCGGGGTCTTCATTGTACTCTCCCTTAAAAACTGGCAATGGGACTACATTCGCTGGCCTGTCATCAATATTTCCAGGACGGATCTGGCTTGGAAGTGGACCTCCAGCAGGAGGAGGAAGGGCTTGATGTGCCATTGGGACTTCTGTAAAGAGTTCCGCAAGGGCGTCAAAGGCGGCTTCTGCTGCGAGCTCGTTCTCAGCCTTGATTTTTGCTTTCTCTCTTCTCACGTACCTCTGGACTCGTTCTAACGCTTGCCTTTTTATTGCGTCATTCATTAGGGGGTTGGCACCACTATGTTGTTAGTGCTCCACAGAGGGTTAACAGAAGGCTTCAGTCTCTAGAGGACTCTCTGGCCAACATTTCTTCTACTTCTTTCTTTTCAACGTCCCTGAATTCTGCTTTCATGCCACTACACAGAGGAAGGCAGGTTCTGAAGGTGTCAAAATGCATACGTCTGAGCATTGTGGTGGTGCCATCATCATAGTAATGCCAGCTTCTGATGGTTTCAACAGTGTATGTTGTGAAAAACACTATGTCTACCAACTTCCAGTGGGTTGCTAATTGAACATACAGAAGATTATCAGTACACCAAGCATCCCATGTATCTTGCTGTTGAGCATCCACGAACAAATTCCAACTCTTTTCCTTCTTGTCCCTGTGAACCTCTACAGACCAAGACTCCTGAAGCTTCTTCACAATCTCCCACTTGATGTTGTCTGGAAACTTCTCAATGAATGCCAAATCTTCCATGGATGGTCATCCTCTCTATTTCTACTCTTCAGTTTGTTCCCAAACAGTTTGCCACCAAGATGCAAGTTTCTGCTGCTTCAACAGGAAGAGGAAACTGTCCACCACATAGAGCATGCATCATGATGGTGATGTGTTTCCGCCATTGTGGGATGAACTTCTTGTGGAAAGTGGCTTTGATTATGAGGAATTCCAACTCTTCAGTGGAAGAAGGAACTTTACAATCATCCATTGAATTCTTCTCTTCTTGGCAATGCCATTTCCTTCATTTTCAGCCTCTTTTGGTGCTTGTTGATGGCAAGCTTCCCCGGCTGCGCACCAAAAACATGGAGCCCCGAGAGGAACACCAAGGAAAAGGGAATTCTCTTGCAAGAAAATCTATCTTGTAACATCAACAAGCTTGTTTATCATGTTTTATATGATCACAATGAAGAAAAGAACACCAGGCACAACAAATCTTCATGCAGCATCATGTAAATCTCCCACGGTTTTTAATAGAATCAACCATATTCTTCAACATCTTCACAAAATCCATCAATAGAACAAAGAAAGCAAAGAAGTACACCATCTTTGAATGGAAATACATCACATAGTATTCATCTTCAATATCTTCATAGTCTTCTCTCTCAATCTCTCATATACAATCACTCTGTTTCAGTAGAATTGGCTATCTCTGACTCTCTCTCTCTCACTCCATCAATAATACATCATATCCTCACTACAATCTCTCAAAATTACTCTCAATAATCACTCTTAGGTCGTGGATACCCCTCCCAAGAGGTATGTCTGATATGAAGGGTCACCAGAGCCACTACAGTGTCTCTTCATAGCTCACTACTGTCACTTCACTCTAGTCTTCACTTGAGTCTTCAGCAGCTACTTCTTCCACTTCCTTCAGCTCTTTTGCACTTGTATTCACCTCTTTCCAAGGCTAGAAAACTTTCCCAAAAGTCACACATACATTCCACAGAACACTTACAGAAGCATACAGAACAGTCTACAGAACAGTACCAGAACAGTTACAGTACAGAACAGAACAGAAACAGAACAGAAGCAGAAGCTCTACAGAAGACCTACAGAAGGTTACAGAAGGTCATCAAAACTACATAACTCATTCTCAAATCATTCCAAACTCTCACAAACCATTCAATAAACTTTCACAATATCTCATTCTTCATCAATCAATACTCCATCCCTCCTTACAGAAGATAATCAGAACAAAACAGACCAAAACAGAACAAAACAGAAGGTATACAGAACCAATCAGAACCTATCAGAACATCACAGAACCATCAACAAACATCATGAACTTCCAAAACACAATCATTATCATCCAAAACACTCTCAATCCACTTCCTAATCAACCAATCATCCCATAAAATCAACCATTCAGCTCTCAAAAACAACAAAAATCAGCCAAAAAACAAGTCATTTCAACACTCAACACCTTTGTACCTGTTGCCAACATATAATGCATGCTCATCTCTAGAGGTACTTGGTTCTTCTTTATTTTTTAGCTTCTTTTCTTCTTCTAACAGTGATGCCTGGATATCAACAAGTTCAGGATTTGGCATGTTGATTAGAGTTGTTGATACATTATTATATTCAGGAGGTAAGCTCTTAAGTAGAACACCGATGCAAACATCTTCATCCATTTTAATGTTGATTCCTGCAAGTTGGGTTAGGAGTCCTTCCATGTAATTGAGATGTGTGGCAAGTGATGTGCTGGACTTCATTTCAAGCCTGAAGAACTCAATCAGGAGACCATACTTTGATGATTTAGATTGTGTACCGAACAGGGTGTCAAGTCTTTTCCATGTATCCTGTGAGGTCTCACAGTTATCCACATGATGGATATAACTGTCGTCTAGCTCCAATTTGATAATGGCCTGGGCTTTGTCATCATTCTTTTGCCAAGTAGTTGCAAGGTCCGCATCCCGAGGTTTCTTCTCTTTGCCATTTGTGATGGCCCAGAGACCCTTTTTCATCAAGATGAGCTTGATGCGGGTTTGCCAGGTGTGAAACCCGACTCCTTTGAATCGAGCATTTGGAGAGTCTTTTCCCATGTTGAGGTTGCAAGATCAGCAGCAAATCAACACCAGAATTCTGAGATTTTATCAGTAGAAGAGCAGAATGCAGTGTGTCAAGAGACACAGTTAATGACAGTGTGAAAACACACTATGTCAGTGTTGATGTTGAGCTTGATTTTTGATTTTTCTTGTTTGGGATTGTTCGGTCGTTCTTTAATCTTCTCAGGTCCTTCCCCTCCTTGATTTGATGCTGGGTTAGTGGATTAGAGTGACAGAGACTTGGGTTGAGTGTCAGGAGAAAGAAAAAGTGGAAAAAAAAAGCTTGAGAAATTTTGGCTATGGTGGAATTAGGGTTTCTGAGACAGGGGCCTGGTTTTTTCAACATTGCAGGAGCTATACTTGATCATTTAAAAAAAATTTTACATGCCTAGGAAGCTGACTTCATGGGCTATCAAACCCCCATGGAAATCGTCCAGATCGCGGACAGCACGGCGCACGCAGGGAGCTTGAACAGACACGGCGCAGATCTGGACAGCGACAACGAATTTCTACAATGCTGGAGCTGTAGATCACCAATGTTGGTGTTTAAAGTGACAGGAGCCAGCGCCCTGAGCCAAGGAACATTTCTCCAAAAGAAATCATGTTGAAATTCTTCCTGTGGAGGGAGATCAAGAAGCTCCAAGTGAGCTGGGTCCTGTTGGCTATGGAGGGCACCCAAAGCAGAAGCAGAGAATATTGACAATGCTGAACTCCAAGGTGTATAATGCTTAGGTGTGAGGTGCCAAGGAGGAGGACTTTATGTTGGGGAAGATTCCCCCAGAAGGAATCGTGAAGAGATATGGTCTCTATGAGGAGATATAAGTGTTCAAAGCAGGGTATGTGCTGTGTAGCTATGGCTGCCAAGCATGGCAGTGAGAAGAAAGAGTAGGAGATGAGGTCCTAGACTTGGCCTGAGTTGGACTGAGCTCAAACTGAGCTAGATGAGAGTGAACTGGAGTTGGAGGAGCAGTGCCATGCCCGTCTATGCTCTGATACCATGTGAGAAATGCGGGATCTAGAGCATGGCAAAAACCGGAAGCTATGGAGGATGGAAAAAGAAGTGTAGACTCATGATGGAAAGGACACTGTTTGTTACACAAGTGAATTAGGTTCCAAGATTGAGACTTGGACTCATAAACACAATCTTGTGTATGTGGACAATGACATTGACACTTTATTGAAATGAAAAGAGTACAATCATTGCATTAAGAAAGGAAGCAAGTACAATGCTTTATAGGAAAGTAGGAAACTGCAGTAGGCACCATTGTGCATATGGGATAAGTTAGCCTGCATATCCTTGACCCTGAGATTCCATACAAAGAGGCTGTTTGAGTGTGATTGCTGATTCTCAACAATACATAGGTAGGCAGGTGCCACCACTTCCTCACCCTCTTCCTCAATCTCAATGATGGTGGCTACTCTTACATTTACAAGGGATTCTAGCATTGGAGGCCCTTGTGGTAGGTGCACTGGTAGTGGTTGATTACTAGAGTTCTTGGCTATCATGCAGAGTGGTATTGATGGTGGGACCCTATTCTTTGGTCTCCCTTCATGACTATGAAGTTCATTGAGAATTGGACTCCCGCTATCCTCAAGGGCTAGTCTTTTAGTAGTCCAAATGGTCTGACCTTCATTCCATTGGTCAACATGACATTAAACCTTGTGGTCTCCACAAGTGGGTTACCCCAAGTCTCAGGACTTGATGGCTGAGTATGTTGACTCCTGCGCTTGTGTCTATGATTCCCTTTCTTGTATCATCTCCTAATGCATTGACATGCAAGATTGTGTGCATCTCTGTGCCTTTCCAAAAAGCACTCACGTGCAAAGACCTAGGCACTGAGTTCAAGGTTAAGCTGGGCATGTGCATTACTACATCGTGGTTAGGCAAGTCGGTCATGCCAAGCCCATCATGTTGTTCTACCCACTACTTCAACCCTTTCCATAGCATCGGGTTCTTCTTGAGTAGCTCTCCCTCCCAGAGATAGGGTCACAGAGGCTGATATCAATGTCGTGAGCAAGTTTTCCACTACCTACTTTTTGTTAGGATCTACACTCTTTTGCCAAATGATCTTAGGCAGTCTGCCCACCTGTGGCATCTAGGATCTGTCTATGTGGTGTTATGTGGGTTGCAGGTGCATTTCTTGATTTGAACTTGATTTGAACTGAGTGGTCAAGACTGGTGTGCTCAAGCTAGAGAGCTCAGTGATCTCGTCTTTCATGATGGGTTTCACATCTTTTAGGTGCACTTGGGCTTCTCTCATCCACTCCTTGACCTTGTCAACCACTTCTAATTGGTGCCTCGGATCGGGATATTCTCTAACCTTGGCACTTCCCTTTTTTGTTGTCTTAGGAGCAGATGTCTCTACTTTTGCGTCTATGGCTGGCCTCCCCTCTGGTAACATGGTGGCACTATCTGTCTTAAGGGTAATCCTTGTCTCATCTCGTTATTTCCTTCTTCTACAACTTCTCTTCCCTATTGAAGCTGCATCGAGGTTGCCAGGTCCTTGTAATGAAATATCGACCTACTTTGCATGTGCTCGGGTCATGACATTTAGCAGAATTGGTGTGGCTTTGATGTCAACTCCAAATAGTCCCAATGGTATAGACGACGCGATAGCCGAACTAATGGATGTTTCTGCCTAGGACACTCAGCATATCAAGTGTGTGATTCCACACTCAGGGCATCTCAGGTTAGCCTTGTCTTGATTAGCGTGCTCCCTTTCGGGACATCAAGATAAGATGTGTCCTGGATGATCACAAGTCCAGCATGCAATGGATTCAATGGTTTTGTCCTCCTAGATCTCTACCTTTTCCTATGCCTAATGCCATAATTGGCACTGGTATGAAATCCATAAAGATGGAACTACCCTCGTCGTCATATGAGACATAAGGGTTTACATATGCTTCGTCCTCATTCGGCTCATCTTCGTAATTTATTTGGAGCATCACTCATGTGTGGATGGGTCACAATGGGTCCAGATGGTCTAGGTATCCCTGTGGGGTTGATGTCCATCCTAGGGATAGCTGGCTTTGAATCATTGGATGTTGGAAGAGCTAGTGGAGCTCCCCTTTAGTAATGTGGTGGTCTACTCCCTAGGTAGTAAGGCTGAATTATATGGCTATGGGTATGGAAACCACCTTGGTAATCGACAATGCACTGCATCATGGCCAAACCTACTACAATTGGCACACGATCTGGATCTAGGATACATGCACTCAGTGAAAAGGTGGTTTCCTCCACAATGCATGCATTGCATAAGAGGTCGTGCGGGCCTTCTCATACTATCTTGCAGCTTGGCCAACTCTAGCTTCACATCTGCCAACTCCTGGCTTTGATTGACATTCTTTCCCTTGTCTTGGGTGCTTTGGCTAGATCTTTCACTAGCGATGGGAGGTCTTTCTGAGGTTCTAGAGGTAGTGATGTCTCGAGTTGTGGGTCTTGAGCTCCTCTCTTTGAGTAGATCATCCACTCGTATGGCTTCTTCGAATACCCTAGCTAGCACATCCCTTTGCAAGTTTGAGTTTCTCACCAAGGCTTTGTAAAGCTCTTCACTTCGGATTCCACTTATGAACAGGTGGAGACTGCTTGTTCGCTAGGTCACTCTATGGCTGGGATTCTCTTAAAGAGACTCCACACGTGGGTGACATAGTCTCGGATATCCTTGTCCTTCTGACTAACGTTCATCAATCTAACAATGAGGTTGTCAGAGTATCCAACCTCAAAGAATCTCTTGATGAAGAGACTCTTGAGGGTATTAAAGTCATTGTGTTTAGCATTGTCTAAACTAGTGTACCACATCCATCCTTTGTCTCCTAGGTAAAGTCCAAAAGCTTGTGCACACTGAGCAAGGTCCGTGAGGCCATTTGCCTCACATACTTGCTCAAACTACTCTACAAATCTGTAGGCTGATATTTGATGAGTTGCTTAGCAACCATAGGTATCTTGGTTTGGCTTCTAGTCCTACTAGCAATGTAGTCGCTAGAGCTGCTCCGCTTTGGTCCACAGTTGTGTTGTCTAAGAGTTGCTTTGTGAGAAGTCCACTTAGCATAAGATCAGCCTCTAAGTCTCTCTCCCTCTTAGCATTCAATACTGTCCTAGCTCTATTGGCGAGAGCTAAGACACGTTAGACTTCACGCATTTCTATGTCTTGTCTCATCTTTTGAGCTTTTTGCTCTCGATTGTAAGTGGCCATGCTTTGTAGTGCTTCCCTTGCAACCTTCTCTCCTCCTTGAGATTGGCTAAGATGTCCTCGACTGGTCTACCATGATGCTCCATTTTGGTTTGTAGGTCATACGAGGTCATCGATTGTTGTTGGGTGTCGACTGGGAATTCTTCCACATCAAGCGTCATTTTGGCAGTTGGCACTAGTTCCTGACATATTGCTGATTTCTTGAGAAACTAGGGCATCAATCATATTAATCAATTTGGATAGAGCTGTGTTCCTAATAGTACCTATTGTTGTTGCTCCCTAATTGGCTTGATGATTCAATTCTCTCAATCCTCGGTGATTGGGATTGTGGCCATTGTTCAATATCAAGGGTCTTTGTTCAGCTTACCTTATCTTGGGTGAGTTCCTTGTTATTTAAAGCAATCCTTAATGTTATGGGCACTCAGATGCTAGTGGTGTGTGTGGTGCTCGTTTCCATGCATTGTGCGAAATCATGCTTTCAACTTTTCCAAGTGCACTTCAAGTGTTGAAAACAGTGTGGATGCGAACATGAGATAATGAATGCAGCTTTTGCACTTGGTCTAAGTTCTCAGCCGAATAGAGCTTTATACTTAATCACCAGCCACTCTCTCTGGTCTCTAGGGTCCGCGCTACACTACTCAACTCGGTCAAGGTCAAATGGGGGTCTATAGGTCAGTTTATAGCTCTAAGAGTGACTAAAAGATGACGTGACTATCAGCGGTCATGTTTAGTCATCCGGTTGTAATTTCGAAGGTCAATTATTGCACTTGTAAGGCTTTTGGAGCGTCCTTCGATTGTGGAAGGTATTCTGTCTTGCCCATGATGCACTAGATTTGTCAAATTCTCTTGTTAGGCTTTTGGTCCGATTCTGCAAAGTCCGATTTTACAGTGTCTAATTCTCAAAATTAGACGTCTGATTGTCAACTGTTCCATTCTAGCATGTTTGAGTGTGAAGTGACCGATTTTGATTGGTCCAATTTTCGTTTGTCAGAGTGGCCAAGCCGATGGCCGAGTGTCTGAGTCCAATTTTGAAAGTGCCTGATTTTAATGAGTCTGATCATCTGAGATAGATAGTGTGAATGTCTGATCGGAGACAATCAAAGACAAGTGGTTGATGGCCGAGTGTCCGAGTCCAATTTTGAAAGTGCCTGATTTTAACGAGTTTGATCATCTGAGTTAGATAGGGTGAATGTCCGATCGGAGACGATCGGAGACAAGTGGTGGTCCAATTTTCAGAATCAGATGAACAATGTCTGATAAGATAGGTCAAGGTAGTTTGATCGTCCGAGAGGACAGAATCAGACATCTGATTGTTCAATTCTGGGAATCAGATCCTTGTGGACCGTGTCTGATTCTATCACGGCCGTGTTTCCAATCGAGGCTTAAATCTAATAGATGGCAGCAATTTTGGGGATGCCGGGCCACACAACCTTCCAAAATGAAAGAATAGACAAGAGGCAAGGTCTGTATATACCTAGGATGGCCAAAAAACTCTAGCACAAGTCGATTGATCTGATTGTTTGGTCATATACTCTCTCTTCTCTCACAAGCTCTCTCTCTCTCTCTCTCTCTCTCTCTCTCTCTACTCCACAGAAGCTAAAAATGAGCCTTCCACCCCCCTTCCTAAGGTCTTAAACCTTTGTTCTAATGCTCGAGTATGCTACTCGTTAGTGCTTCTGCCTTGTCAATGGATTGCAAGCCCATTTTCCCCTTAATTTTTCCCTGTTTGGGCTTGTTTTACAACAAAAACCCTAGGTCGATTTGTTGCAATTTCTTGATCCTATCCTACTCTAAATGCAACAAAAATCAAAAACCAATTACTGAAATGATTTGTCCTACTTGTCTACTCATAAAAAACCCAAAATACTTATTTCTTTTGAAGATTAAAAATCCCAAATCTCCTACCTATATCAAGCACTGGTTCGGGAATGAAACCCTACTTTGACGCTTGATTTGAGATGTGCAAGTGCTCAAGCTTGAATCCATTGGTCTCAACAATGGAACCAAAATGTAGAGGGAGCCCATGCTCAACCATCAAGACTCATGGACCGCTTATTGCTTCAAGCATTTCAAGTGAGCACAAATGGCTATCTCTTACCTAGTCGATATGCCTTCCATCCTACGGGGGTCTAGTGAGCTTATCTTCATGCTCGAACGAGTAGCCTCCTCCCTTAAGCAAGCTAGTAGCTCCACGATTGGAGATACGAGCTCAAGAAACCTCAAGCCTCCACCTTCAAGCTCCATCCTTCATAGCTGTATGTGAGACAAGAGAAGAGAAGAGAAGAGATGAAGAAGAGAGGAGATGATGGATAGCTTCTTCTCCAAGATCCCTTACCCTCACACACTCATTCCCTCACACTCTCACACTCCCTCTCTCAAGCACACACAAGAAAGCAAGAAGGAGAGAAGAAGAGACCACTTTTGCCACACACCAAAGTATGAGCTCCCAATTCACTTTTAGAGTTTATATACAGAACCCCAAATCCCTTGGACACCCATCCCCTTTTTTACATGACCGGGCACCTTATCAAGGTCCTCTTTCTCTATTCCCTAAATCCCTTGGACACCCATCCCCTTTTTTACATGATCGGGCACCTTGCCAAGGTCCTCTTTCTCTATTCCCTTCTAGTTTCCTTATCCCTTTACTTATGTCCGTTTAGACTTTACAACTTGCACCGGAGGGAGTCTCATGCTCTTATAAAATGAATTACATTGCGCCATGTGCTTTCCTTTCTAGAGCCTTTGTAGGACTTTGATAGAATATTCGGTACTTTCCTTCATCCTTGAGAGCACCTTGGAAGCCTGGTGCTCTTTATAAAATGAATTACATTGTGCCTTGTACTTTCCTTGCGAGATCCCTCGGAGGCTCTCCTTCATCCTTGAGAGATCATCCTTCATTCTCCAGAGAGCTTCCTTCATCTTGAGATGACCTCACTAGAATTTTTGGTGCTCTCCCGCATTTTTTCTGAGCTTGTCTTCTCCTTCACTTTTCCTGCTTGGGTAGAATGAGCTTCTTCATTCACTTTTTGACTTGGGCTTCCTTGGTCTTTCTCTACTTCCTTTTGGATGCATGGTTCCTTTTGGCTACATGGTCCGTGTCCATGACATGTCTTGTAACATGTATCTATGATCTCCAATCTCATTTGGAAGCAATTATGCCAATTCCTTCAAGACAGGTTTATGCCTGCCAAAACACCTTCTAACTACCTTTTGAAGGAGTTATTCACAGCTTCCCAATGGTGTTGAAAGGAATTAGTATTGATTGGAGTTCCTATCTCCTTAACACCATATTGGGGAATATGGGAATTTTCCATAAGTTTGGTACACGTGGTCAAATCTTTGGATTTGTCATAACTTGAACACTATAACTCCAAATTGAGCACTCTATAGCTCAATAAATTCCATTTTTCAAGCGCTTTCCAATGATAGGTCACATCATATGGTGTTGAGAAACTTATGACCATGTTATCCAGATGCCACCTTTTTAGTATTCAAAAAATGGGAATTGGGAGATTCCCAAACTCACTAATATTGTGTTCCTTGGCAAAGATGGATCAGCATTTTGTCAGAGCCACAAGGGGTAATTTGACCAATGTCACATTTGGTTCCTATCTTTCTATTTTCTTGGTGTATGCTGTCCCTATAACGGAAATTCCTACCTTACCAGAGCAAAACAGAAGCTCAACAGACCCAAACAGAACCAATTAGACACTAATAACATAACATGTTAGAACATTATATCTTCACTTAAACTATCATGAGCTTCTCAAACCTAATCAACCTCATCCAAAACACTCTCAACACTTCCAAAACAACTAATCATCATACAAAATCCATCAAAAATCAACTATTCAGTCCATAAAAACAAAAAAAATCAACCAAAAAAATCAATCATTTCAACCATCAACATCCTCTATCATGTTAAAGTCCCTTGGTGACTGAGAATCTGGGATTTGAGTATGGCCTATAAGCTTAAATTAATTCAGAGTTCCATCATGCCAAAAATGAAAATAAAAGAGATAGTCAAGATTTTAAGAGTGAAATCCAAGCTATTTTACAAGATGCAATAGCCGTTTTTAAATATTTAAAACTAAAAATGAAGAAAGATGAATCATACCAAGTCCATTTCACAAGATGTCTAGGGTGCAATTCAAGTGCAATCCAAAGGGAAAAATGCAAGGATTTCAAAAATAGTATTGTGGGAGAGTGTAGCATTGTGGTAGCATTTAAATGATGTATTTTAGCTAGCAAATTTTGTCCAAACACTTTGGTTTGTGAGGGAAATGTTGGGGGATATGTGTTTAGTCAAAAAGGGCCAAAATTCAAGTGGACATGGGACACTTTGAAGGGGGTTTGGAGCCTAAGGCTTCAAACGATGCATCTTTTTAATGAAACTACTTGTGGAGAGGGAGAAAAATAAAAAAGATAACATACAAATTCACACCATGTGCGACACCCCATGAGATGAACTTGTCCTTCCCAATTTCACTATTTGGTACATTTAACTATATATTTGGGGCCTACTCATCAAACTCTTCAAGATGATACCGTCCCCATGCGATGATTTTAAGAAATAAGAAATTTGAGACTCTAGGTTTTCTCTCACAGATTTCAGTATTTCTCTCTCCTCCCTCTCTATGCACATAAAGCTAGTTTCCATGAGAGAAGGGCGATGGGAGATTGAGTGTGAGAGATGAATGATATGCAACATGGGAGTATTGGAGTACATTTCTTAAGTGTTGTATGTCAAGATTGTGGGAGAGAAGGAAGGAGTCTCACTTGTATCTTTCTTGCTTGCACAATGGGGGAATACACACACAGGTGGAGGCTGAAAACAGTTTTCCTCTTCTTAGTTGTGTAAGCCAAAGAACTCAAGTACATAGAAATAGAAGAACCCTATATATGGGTCTCAAAACCAAACTCAACTAACTAAGGTGGCATACTAACTGAGCCACGAACTAGAGTAGATAAGGATAGCTATCATCTAGCTATTATTCATGGGCGGTGTACCAATTGCATCTGCAACTGACAAGTCCGTGACATAAATGCACAGCGGTCACCCTGGCATATCACGAGTGGAGCTCGATATCTCAACACTCCCCCTCGAGCTCAATCCCAATCCTTGCACACCAAGCAGGTCTCTGAACTTGCACAGCTTCTCTGCGCCCAATGCCTTCGTAAATATGTCAGCTATCTGATCCTCTGTGCTGACATAAACTAGATCAATAAGACCTAGTAAAACCCTCTCCCGCACATAGTGATAATGCACGTCAATGTGTTTGTCTAGCATGATAGACTGGGTTATTTGCCAAGTGTATACTACTCATGTTGTCACAATAAATGACAACTGGCCCATCTGTAGGCTGATGCATATCATAAAGTAGCTTATGTAACCAAGCTACCTCACATGCAGCCATTGCTGTGCCCCTGTACTCAGCCTTTGTGCTCGACAAGGCAACTGTAGGCTGTTTCTTGCTGCTCCAAGTGACTGCAACACTCCCAAAAGAGAACACATATCCACTGGTAGATCGTCTATCAGAAATACTACTAGCCCAATCAACATCAGTGTATCCATGCAACTGTATCTGAATCCCAGTCTCATAAAATAGTCCATACTGCAATGTGGACTTCACATACCTGAGTATGCGTCTAGCCGCATCCAAATGCGATTTCCTTGGAGCCTGCATAAACTGACTTACCAATCCAACAGCATAGCTCAAATCTGGCCTGGTAATAGTCATATGAATCAAACTTCCTACTATGCGTCTTACATAGTAGGGTCTTCGAGAAGCTCACCTGCATCTGTGCTCAACTTCACATTCTGCTCCAAAGGAACTGAACTAGGCTTACAGCCTGTCATCCCATATTTGGACAGCATGTCCAATCCATACTGCCTCTGCAAGAGCCATATCCCACTTGGTGATCTGATCACTTCAATGCCCAAGAAATAATGCAGCTCTCCCAAATCCTTCATCTCAAACTTCTGCTTCAATAGCATTTTCACATGAAGGATGTCTTCATCACTATCACCTGTGATAATCAAATCATCAACATAAATGACAAGTAGCATAATACATTTCTCTGTTTTTCTCACATAAAGTGAGAAATCTGCCTTGGAAATCTGAAAGCCAATAGTTACAAGATATTGTCCTATCTTGTTAGACCATGCTCTAGGTGCTTGCTTCAAGCCATACAAGGCTTTCTTCAAGCTGCAAACAAAGTCAGGATAAACAGCATGCACATAACCTGGTGGCTGCTCCATATAGACCTCTTCTTGCAAATCACCATGCAAGAAGGCATTCTTTACATCCATCTTATGTTAAGACCATCCCTTTGATCCAGCCATAGCAATGACTGCTCTTATAGTTGCCATCCTTGCAACCGGACTGAATGTTTCTTGTTTGTGCATACCCCTTGACTACTAATCTTGCCTTGTATTTATTCACAGAACCATCTGCATTGTGCTTCACCTTATAAACCCACTTACAACCAATTGCATTCTTATCTTTAGGCAAAGGTACCAATTCCCATGTAGCATTTGCTTCCAAAGCATCCATTTCTTCATCCATGGCTTTCTCCCATTTTTCTTTTCCCATGGCTTGCTCAAAAGAAGTGGGTTCTGGTTCATATATCACTTTGACTATATAGGCATAGTGAATGGCTGTAAATCCATCATATTTCAGCCTATCCACAGGATACTTAGCTCTAGTAGACCTGCGTAAAGTAGGCTCACTTCCAGGTGCTCTCAAAACATCCCTGGTCTTCCTTACTCCAGGTGTAACAATAGAAGGAATACCCAACTCATCATCAATGCTCTGTTCTGAGCCACTGGATTCACCATCTACGTAAGAGTGAATTGCATTCACATCAAACATGGGCTGATCTACCTTCTCTTTTCCTTTTCGTGATACCTGCATACCACTATCTGCATTGCTTTGAGAAGATTCTCCTGATCTCAATCTGCCTGTCCATGGCGAAGAATGTGAACCACTGCTAGTGGACGCTCCAGGTCCACTAATATCTTGTGACTGCTGCTGTGAATTCTGTGCAGCATTACCATTTTGTGCATCTACATTATCAATCACATTTACTGGTTTATACCAACTACTCATCTCATCAAAAACAACATCTCTGCTCACTGTAAACTTACGAGTAGAAGGGTTATAGCATCTATACCCTTTTTGCTGCAGAGAATAACCAATAAAGATGCACTTCTCAGCTTTTGGATCCAACTTGGATCTCAACTCATCTGGCACATGAACATAGGCAATGCAACCAAAAATTTGCAAATGAGAAATATCTGGTTTCCTACCAGTATACCTCTCCTCTTGAGTCATCCCATGTATTGTTGTAGTGGGAGTCCTGTTCATTATGTAGACTACTATAGCAACTGCTTCAGCCCAGTAAAAATCTGGTAGGTCTTTTTCATTGAGCATGGCACGAGATACCTCTCCAATATGCTTGTTTTTTCTTTCTGCAATTCCATTTTGCTGTGGGGTATGACTACATGAATATTGCTGCTTTATGCCATGCTCCTGCAAGAACCTTGCAAACTCATTTGAGAGGTACTCTCCCCCTCCATTTGACCTTAGGCATTTTATTTGCAGGCCTGTTTCTTTTTCAACCATAGCTTTAAGAGTTTTGATATGCCCAAAAACTCCACTTTTCTTTTTCATAAAATACACCCAAACTTTTTTGCTATAGTCATAAATAAAAGTGACAAAATAATGACAGCCTCCAAGAGATGCAGCTTTAGTAGTCCACACATCAGAGTGGATTAATTCCAATAGCTTCTTACTCTCTTGAACATGTCTAGGAAATGGTTTCCTTGCCTGTTTTCCAAACTGACAGGCTTCACATACCTTATGCATTTCTGCAACCTTGAATTTAGGCAATCCTGCAACAATATTTTGGGCTTGCATTGATTTAAGTCACTGTACATTAACATGACCAATGCGCTTATGCCAGATATCAATATCTGCAACTACATCGGTCCCATGTGCAAACATTGCTGCACTCAATTCAGGCATGCCTGCATTCAATGTAAACATTCTGCCCTTCTTTTTTCCTTTTCCTATCAAGCGACCTTTATTTTTCATATCCTCAACAAAGCATCCATGAGGATTAAATATGACCTGCAAGCCCTGCTCAACCATTTGACCAACAGAAACCAGGTTCTTGGTGATATTCGGGACATGAAATACATCCGATAGGTATTTCTTTTTCCCATCCTGCATAGACAAAGGAAATTTTCCAATCTGCACAATAGGATGTGCAGTATCATCACCAGTCTCCACAAATCCTGGTTTTTCCATTTTCCTTGCATCCTGCATCCATTCTGCATGACCTCTCATGTGTTTTGACGCACCTGAGTCAACATACCACACTTCATTGCTTTCTTCTGCACTTGTTACAGAATTGTTCATGTGCTGCACCATAAACAAATGCTCATTTCTGTCATCACCCTGTCTACTAGAAGATGCATAATTCCCTTGTCGCAGTTTTCCATTCATGATGTCATTCTGCTTTTTATAGCAGTCTTTAGCCATGTGACCCATTTACCACAGTAGTAGCATTCAACATTGTTGTTTGTATTTTGGCCTCTTTGCCATCCACCACGACCTCTTTGGCTTCCCCTGCCTCTAGAGTTACCACGTCCTCCTCCATAGGACTGGTTTTCTTGAGTTCGCTGCATATTCTGATTTCTACCACGGCCTCCAGATCGGCCTCCTCTACCTCTGCCTCTACCTCTTCCAGCATTTGAGTAGAAGACAGTTTCTTTTGAAGTTCCTCCTGAAGAAGATGCACCACCATTTCTCTGCTCCTCAGAAATTAGAAGAGCAATCAACTCCTCAAAATTAGGAAATCTTTCATAGACGGAAATGGATGTTCGGAACTGTGCATAATCCTTTCCTAGACCATTCAAGGTCACGAAAACCAAATCATCATCTTCCACTGGCGACCCAATGGAAGCAAGTGTATCTGCAATCTTCTTCACCTTCATGTGGTAGTCATTGATGCTCATACTTTCTCTTTGCACATTGTGCAACTCTTGCTTGAGCTGCATTTTCCTGGCTTGCGTATTTGTGCTATACATTTTTGACAAAGTATCCCATTCCTCCTTTGGCGTACTTGCATCCTGAATATGCACAATCATAGAGTCTGAAATACTGATAGATAGCTAGTACATGACTTTTCTGGCTCTCTCATGCCATCCTTTAAATGCCTGCATTTGCTGTTGATTAGGAACATCAAGAAGAACTGGTTCTTCTTCATTTCCTGCGACGAATTTCCAATATCCTTTTCCCATAAGAAAATTCGTCATTCTAAACTTCCATGCTTGGAAGTTGTTCTTCTCAAGCTTTTCAGTGACAATCTGTGAAAGAGAATCAGATGCCATTACAGAACACTACAAAGAATTCTGTCACTGCAAAAAACACAGCTTCAGCCTCACAAGGGCAAATTTGCAAAACTGACGAAAGTGGTATTCAACCACACAGTCACTTCCTAGTGACGATTTTGCATCAACAGGCAACAAGGATGATTTTGTACCTCCCAATGTCTCTGCGCACAGGCATACAATGCAATTTCTACGGTAACTTTTCACCGACCTGTAGAGCAGTGGTCGCACAGCATAAAACAGGGCCTTTTCCTGAGTCCGTGCAAAAAACTTCCGTCTCCAAAACAGGCCCCGAAATGGCCTCAAATAAAAAAAATAGAGATACCATGGGCTAAAGCCCTCACCCGCAGCATATACTGCCCTTTTGCTACACCGCGAAGGGCGTCTCAATCTGAGACAATGCACTCCTGCACTTTCCGACTGTGCTACCTGTAGAGACTTGCTTCCAAAACAGAAAAATGAAAGCAACACTGGTCCTCTTACCAGAACACCGCGAACTTGGTTTGCTTTCTTGAGCTCCTTACCACGAACAAGGCTCTGATACCATGTCAAGATTGTGGGAGAGAAGGAAGGAGTCTCACTTGTAGCTTTCTTGCTTGCACAATGGGGGAATACACACACAGGTGGAGGCTGAAAACAGTTTTCCTCTTCTTAGTTGTGTAAGCCAAAAGAACTCAAGTACATAAAAATAGAAGAACCCTATATATGGGTCTCAAAACCAAACTCAACTAACTAAGGTGGCATACTAACTGAGCCACGAACTAGAGTAGATAAGGATAGTTGTCATCTAGCTATTATTCATGGGCGGTGTACCAACCGCATCTGCAATTGACAAGTTGGTGACATAAATGCACAACGGTCACCCTTGCATATCACGAGTGGAGCTCGATATCTCAACATTGTAGAGGTCTTTCGAGCATGTTACTAGTTGTGGAAAGTAGTAGTGGCCTCTAGGTGCCCATCTTGTTAAGCATATATTTCGATCATCTCAGATTTTATGCGTAAGTACTCAAAATTGATACAATATTTGAACATAAAATGATGAGTTGTCTTAGTAAGATTTTTGGGTCTATTCTAGTTTTTCTAAATTTTTATTCAATAATTAGCCAAAAATTAAAGAGAATATTTGCCACATAGGAAAAAATATTTAAAAATATCAATAATTAGGAGGAAGTCATGGAAACATTGCTAAATCTATAAAAACCTCAATGTATATTAGTAAAATACAAAACATCATGAAAAACATCATTCTACTTCATAAAAATGATGTTTCTCTCGTGCTATCATTCTCACCTTTTAAATTAAGATTAAATACTTAAAACATTCCTCGCATGCTGAAGTGATCTATTTTTTGATGTATTATCATGCTTAGGATGGATTTATGTCATATGTTTGCCCTAAGGTTGCAGGAGACTAGAGAACTCGATACCTTAGGAAAGTGTCATATTGCCACATTATGTAATTTGCATACATATAATACTAAAAGGATTGTTTACTTCACTTGCACAATGTTTTTCCTTAAATTCTAATTGTGTCAAAACCATACACTATATGTATGTAAAGCATTTTCTTTGTGTACACCACTACATAGCACATATATTCATGATGTGACTCAACAAGTGAGGAAATACGAAACTATACAAGGTTTGGGATTGTAGTGGGGGTAAAACTGAATTTGAGTGGAGATAAAGTGCTACATTCTATGATACATAGATGAGGGGTAATAGGTCAAATCCCTAACTGGTTAAGGTTACTCATTCTTAAAGGCCATGTTATTCAGTCTCAAGGAGGTGCCTAAGTGATGTTTATGTGTCATATTAGACGTCATTATATGGGAAAAAATCTTGTATGGAGTTTGGGGCTTAGCAATTCTTGATTGGACTACAATCTAGTATGTTAGACTAATGAGAGAGTTCTCTAGCCCTTCTTCGAATCGCTCATGGCTGCAAGGCCTTAAGGGGTTGGCTTTTGAGGTCTAATAGTGTGTTGAGCATGAGTGAGCCGCTTCGTGCCCATTTTAGGTCCTGATATTGACTAGTAATGTTGGGCTATTGTAATGCACTAAAATTTCATGCAATAAAATACTCCATAGATCCTTTCCACAGCTTTAATTATGTCTCAATAATGAGTATAAAAGTCACTACTAA
Source organism: Lygodium microphyllum (assembly GCF_053477565.2). Classification (NCBI taxonomy): domain Eukaryota; kingdom Viridiplantae; phylum Streptophyta; class Polypodiopsida; order Schizaeales; family Lygodiaceae; genus Lygodium; species Lygodium microphyllum. The sequence goes on along the minus strand of NC_141150.1, from coordinate 49,884,925 downwards.
TGAGGTGTTGTATGCCAACTCATAGGTGGGAAATGCTGGAAAAGCCCTTCCAAAACAAGCTTTAAAACTTCATTTGTAGTACATGAAAACTCCAGGACAATAACAAGGAAGCTTAAAAACTTCCTTTGTAGTACATGAAAACTCCAGGACAATAACAAGGACTAGCTTGATGGTTAGTCAATTACATTGAAGCATGCATGGGTGATGATAATATCGGGATAGATGACCTATCAAAAAGTTTTTCTTTCAAGAAAATAGTTGCACCTCATGTGTAGCCAACAGAGCTAATGAAGTCTCTATAACCTTGTTTCCATGTATACCTTGGTAGTCACCTTAGTTGTAGTTGTAAGTTGCATGAGGGACACTACTCAATGTGATACCTACCCACCATCATGTTCCTGTTCCCCCCCTCCTCCCCCTCTTCACATGCCACCCACATTTCAAAGCTATAGGAGGGATTATGTCCCTAAAGTGATACATGCCTGCTATTCCTCACCCCCCCCCCCCCCCCAATGCATTAGATTTCAAAAATTATTTGTAGAATCTATTATAGAAAACTTCAAACAACATTTTTGTGATAATGAGATTGTAGGATATTTTAAAGCACTTGCACCATGCTCATTTCCATCTAAAAAGGAAGCTTTTAGAAACTTTGGGAATGCAAAAATTAAAAAAATTAGTTGAATTTTATGGTGAGGAAAAGACTAGTTCGAGTGGTGAGACATATGACCAATTAGTTAGAAAATATGAAACAAAAAGAGATATCAATACTTTAAGCTTCAAGCCCCATCTAAGTATCTTGAATTGAGCTTAAAAGATACCCTATGCTATTAATATTGGCTAATATTGCATCATTTAATGTTGTAGTATTGAGCCTCTTATGAGAGAGCTTTCAATAACGCAAAATTTGATTAAATTCAAGCTTCAAAATCACTGGAATATAAGGACTGTTGAGTCTCCACCAATGAAAGTGCTATAGAAGAACATTCTCTATGGGAATTTGAATTCTCATTTGCAATTGAGATGACACAAAGATGATGTGCAAAGATGACTCCACATCTTTCAATGATACTATCAAGTAAATTTATTTCATCAAGTTATTTCTCTAAAGTTTCCTATACTATAAATCAACGTCCTCAATACTATATGAAATATGGATGCAAGTTGAATGATATGGGGTGAGCTATCAAAAAGTGTAACACTCCTCTCCTTTTAAAAAGTTTTATATACTCAACTTATATCCAGGTATATTCTTCTTTCTAAGAATATTTAAGATTTCAAGATTTACTACAAGAATATAAGGGTATAGCGATGGGCAGTTGCGACGCATATTAGCAGCATAATTTGCATTGCAAATGGGACAAAAATAGCAATGATACTTAGAGAAAAAAAAAGCGAGTGAAACTCGAGAGCAGCATTTTTCTGCAAAGAGCGAAAGAGAGAGCAAAAGAGATTGTGCCTTTAGGAGGGAGAGGGAGAGGAAGAGAGAAAGAGAGAGAAGGAGAGCTTCTCATCGTCATCGTCGCCACCATCGCCATTCGCGAAGAAGAGAAGGAAGTACACAAAGGAAAAAGAGGGACCGTCGCAAAGAGGAGACGAAGAATCCATCGTCGAGCGTTTGCAGTGAGTACATTGCCCCCTCTTGGTTTGTTCTTGTTCTTTCTTCTTTTCTTTTGTTTGTTTTTATTGAGAATGAGGTGCATTGAGAAAGAAACAAAGGAAATGAGAGAGGGAGAAGAAGAAAGGAAAAGGAAGAGAGAACGAGAGAGAGAGAGAGAGAGAGAGAGAGAGAGAGAGAGAGAGAGAGAGAGAATAAACATGAAAGATAACAAAGAAAGAGAGAAAGAAAGAGAGAGAGGAAGAGAGGAGAATGAGTGAGAAAACACGGGGGGTGGAGAGAAACAAAGAGAGGGTTTGTCGTGAAGAGGAGATGAACAATCCATCCTCCTCTTGGTTTATTCTTGTTCTTTCTTTTTTTAATTTGTTTTTCTTGAGAATGAAGTGCATTGAGGGAGAAAGAGAGGAAATAAGAGAGGGAGAAGAAGAAAGAAAAAGAAAGAGAGAGCGAGAGAGAGAATAAACATGAAAGATAACAAAGAAAGAGAGAAAGAGAGAGAGAGGGAGAGAGGGAGAGAGGAGAATGAGTGAGAAAACATGAGGGGGTGGAGAGAAACAAAAAGAGGGTTTGTCGTGAAGAGAGAGAATAAACATGAAAGATAACCAAGAAATGGGGAAAGAGAGAGAGAGGAGGGAGAGAGGAAAATGAGTGAGAAAACACGAGAGGGTGGAGAGAAACAAAGAGAGGGGCAACAAAGAAAGAGAGAGAGAGAGAGAAAGAAAGAGAAGGGTGAGAGAACATAAAACGAAGAGCACAAAGAAAGGGGGAGAAAACCAAGACTTTAGTTGACGTTAATTTTGTTGAGTTACAAGAGAAGAAATCCCTTCTCAAACAAATTAAGAAAGAAAAAGAGAATGAGAAAAAAAATCAATTGTTTGTCGTAACGTAGACAAAATGGAAAAGGATGATGGTTGTGATGTTCAAGATCGCGAGGCATATCTTAATCAGCATGTCCGGTATCCTTGCTCTCAATGCAAGCTGGCAATCAGAAGAAAGCATTGCTTGTCTATAGAACAAGTATGATGCTTCGGCGAGTTTCAATCAGAGATCATTGTTCAAGCGATCTCAGAATTTGAGCAAACAGTAAGAAAAATGTGTATTAATCATGCCTTATATTCGCAAACTAATTGAATATCCTATACAAAAACATTAGACGTGGCCGTAAAATTTATACAAGGAGGTGACGTCTCATCCCAAGGAGGACTGCACCTATCGCAGCCAGTTAGAAGAGTTCATGAGCGTGCAATGGATGGAGTGGCTGAGCCAATCCACCACTTGGAAGGCACGACCCAGTCTATACCGTCAAACCATAGGAGATAGATAGCCTTTCAAACTTTCCTACAATCTTGGAGCCTAAGATGGAGGCAATGATCGATGCATTGATACCCATGGATGCCGAGACATCTGATTTGCTACTAAGAGAGGAATCATCCATGCCATTATACGATGGATGCTGAGTATCTCGCCTGAAGATGTTGCTTGCACTCCTAAGTGTGCAAGAAAAATACGGGTGGAGCGATGCGAGTGTGATCGATTTGTTTAGGTACCTTCTATATATGCTTTCTTAATTTCTTTTCAGTACCATTATAAAAAAAAATTGTGCTTTTTCAAGGTGTTTTATGATTTCTTTTCAGGTTGCTAAAGTATCATATATTACCACTTGGAAATACCATGCCTGAGTCTCGTGATAATGCATGACATGTTTTATGAAAGCTTGGCATGGACTACAACAATATCCATGCATGTGTCAACGATTGCGTATTGTTTCGAGGAGAGTACGAGACTATGGAGACATGTCTAAAGTGTGATGCTCATAGGTATCGATAGGACTTGCAAGGGCAAACTATCCCTCAGAAAGTTCTTAGACACTTTCCACTTATCCCTCATATACGTCACATGTTTCGTACGTCAGGCATGGCGAGCTTGACAATGTGGCATGCACAAAATAGATCCACAAATGGAGTCCAACGAATATCAGCGGATTCACATGCATGGAACCACATTGACTCTACCTTTCCAAGCTTTGCACAAGAGCCAAGGAATCTTTGGCTCGATCTTGCTATGGATGGTGTGAACCCATTCGGTCTCCACTCAACTTCTTACAGTGTGTGGTGTGTAGTCCTTGTTAACTACAACATCCCGCCATGGCTTTTTACGAAGAAAGGAAACCTGATCCTTAGCTTACTCGTTCTTGGCCGCTACAAAGTCAAGAATATGGACGTCTATCTTTGTCCATTAGTCGATGAGCTTAAGATTTTGTGGGAGGAGGGGGGCGTCGTGGAAGATATGAGCAAGTGTGATGGTCGACGGTTTACCAATATACGAGCCATTCTCATGTGGACCATGCATGACTTTTTAGGATTCGGGGAGTGATCAGGTAAGTAAGCTTCCATTCTCATTGGTCATATCTATCATAGCTCGTTCAAGTTTGTGTTCACTAAATAGAGGTGTTGGGATATGTCTGGTTACCTCAGGTTATCATGCATGTCCATTGTGTGGGCCACAGTTAGACTCCCAAAGGTCACGAACCATGAAGAAGATGGTATATCAAGGACACACCTCTTTCTTGCCGGAGGGTCATGAACTGAGGGAAGGTTTTCTTAGATGACCTCCAGCATGAATGAACGCCCAAAGCTGGTACGAGTTGAAAATGGTCCACACGGAGTCGCATCCAAACGGAATGCAACGGTTCTCAGTTTTCTATGAGTTTCCGTATTGGACCCACTTACAGATTAATCACTTGTTGGATCCCATGCATATTTTCAAGAATGTGGGCAGCTTACTATGGGACCACATCACAAGAAAGAGAGACACTACAAAGGCACGAATGGATTTGAAGGAGGTAGGCAAGATGGAGGCACTTTGGCCACATTCGGGCCACAGTCCGAGTGCTAATGGTCGCTTGCAACTACCTCGCACTCCTTGGGTTTGCTCTACTAAAGAAGGGTACATTTTGAAGCAAATTATCAGGTCTATCCGCACTCCGATGGGTATGATGCGTTCTCTCAGATTTACTTTTTCTAAAGACGGCCAACTATCAGGGCTAAAATCCCATGATTAGCATAAGATATATCAAGTTTATACTACGAATGGATTGTAAGTGGCATGTATATTTTGCTATTTGGAGTCTAGTCGGTGTTCGTAATGCTTCTTCATTTGTGGCAATTTATACTACCGATCGCGATCGCAGGATGCCTTACTCTAGAAACACGCGAGGTGATTTACAGGTTGTCAAAGTTAATGCAATGGATCTCACAGAAGGAGACCAAGACATCCCCTATTGAATTCGCAAGGTGGGGAGCAGTGGAGATGGTCTGTCTCTTTGAGAAGTACATTCCCACCAACATGCTCACTATACAAATCCACCTCGTGGTGCATCTTATAGATGAAGTGGAGATTACGGGACCTGTCCATATGCGATGGATGCTCTTCTTGGAGTGCTTCATAAAATCCCTGAAAGGCTTTGTGCGATAACGAGATCGGCCTCAAGGTAGCATGGCTGAAAGTTGGTTGGTGTCTAAGGCATTAGTGCATATTTCACAGTGGCTACCAACAATGGATTTAGACAACAGTATGCTATGGTCGCTAAAGGTTAGAAATGGGGTAGAAAGAAGGACGGATGCTACAATGGAGGAGAAAGTGAATCGCTTTTGTATGTTGCACCATGTATCCATGGAGACGTGGCTCGCTAGGTACAAGCAAGCCAAGAAAGATCGAAAAGAAGTGCGATTGGAATTTCGACATAGTATGTGCCATCGAACGATTCAATATCCGAAGGGCATGGAGGAGATGCCGTGAGGGGATGTAGTCCAAAGGTGACCACATGTTTTATAAGCCGTTGTATCTAGATTTTATATGTGACAACTAATCTAACCATTTCAAAATATACAGTACAAAATATAGTGCGGCGTAGTCACGAGGGCGATATTTTCGCATCAAGCTCATTGGCAAAATGCGCTCCACAATGGCTTGTGGTGTCATGGCAAAGTTTAAGAAAGAGATCCGGTGGCAAGCCACGGATCCAAACACCATTATAGATGAGATGAAGTATTTTGGAAACTTGCAAAGTGTTATCATGGTTGATTACTATAGCTTCTCCATGATTATATTCGATGTGCAGTGGTTTAAAGTGGTATTGGAAGGAGCCGGGGCAATCGTTCCACAAGGTCCATCTAGATTTTTCGAAATAGATTCCAAAAAAAATGGAATCTGCGTGACACGTTTGCCTTACCGGTCAATTGTGAACAAGTGCATGAACTATTTTTTTAAAAATTTATTACAACATGGTATATGTCACAAATGTTGAATCTCTCTTGTATATGATTTTGAACAGGTAATTTTCTATCCAAACCCTCGATAACATTGATGGTGGTATGTTGTGCCTTCAACTCCCCGAAGTGCGACAGTGTATGATGAAAGTAATATTCCCAGTGTAGATGAGGATAGTATGCAGATGGAGGGATCAATATTGCAAGGGGTGGAGGTCGAAGATGACTTGGAGCATGTAGAGGAGGCAGAATTAGGTAATGATGATGGAAAGATAGGAGGCCAAGAATTCTTTGAGAACGAGGTGGACTCATCCTTTTATGGTGACCTATCTATCGACCTTCCAGTGTATGTGAAGTTGTGCCAGGAGATTAACATGGGACCATAGGCTACATCATACTTGCATCATCCACCTATACAATTCGTTGATGAATTACTTATAAGGATACTCTAGAATATGCATTTTAAGTAACATTATTTTTTTCAGAGTTATATTACTGTGCTTTGCTTGAATCTTTATATTGATTATGCTAACATCACTTTTTGTCTATGCAAGTGACCTTTAACAATATTTTGGAGAGCACGATGAGTCGAGGGATGAGCGACGAGGAGTTGCAAGATATATTCACACATATGTCTCTAGATCAGATGGCTCGATTTAGAGATATGGTGGACCAGGAGCTGTCTCGGACACCATTAGTCTATTTCGTTAGATCTATATCGGCACACTCTGATGCTTCGGTTTCCAGTAGTAACGAGGTTGACGCTCCAGGGACGGAGGGAGTGGTTCTAGGGGATGCTGTGGAGATGTGGATTGAGTCCATCATCGGCTCAAGATACAAGTGCTACTCCTTGCTCTTGTGCAGGTTCGAGAGAGGGTGGCTCAGGTGGTTGTTGTGGAGGCACCGATACAATGTCTCCATCTCGTCATTTTGGTAGAGTTGCATCACTCGTAGGATTTATCACACCTGTGGGGATGTCTACTCCAGTGACTCCAATAGGCGGCACCCCTATTTGTGCTACTCCGAGAGATACCATCCCCATGGGTACACCAAATGTACAAGGGTCTCCTGGTTATGCCCAGGAGCGTGGTTGTAGGTGGGAGATGACACATCTTAGATATACCCTAGAGGGGTATGGATACCTTATAGATGATAGGACAAGAGTTGTGATCATGAATGATGAGGGGAGGAGAGTGATGGCTTGTATATGAGAGAGTTGTGCTGACAAGTTTTTCGGCACAACGTCTTGGACCATTGGAAGAACATACCCGAGGGGAGCAAGGACTACATATAGTAGCATCCTTACATGAGGAGTTTCCGGTATCCATCGTGGCACAGATAGGTTTTTCATAAGGTGGATGATGGAGTGCATGTGTGCATACATGTCACACAAACAATTGGACGCATGTAAGACACTCAAGAGTGGCGCCTCAAAGCCCGAGTGGCTAGACGCAGATGACTGGTGGAGACTCACGAAGGAGGCTATAGATTCTTCGGGACGTTGGAGACAGCAGCGCGAGGCAACGAGGGCACGATTGGAGGCAGGGGTGGTCCATCATCTTGGGAGTGGCGACCACAGGACTTATCTGGAGGACTTTGTAAGTTTTTCTTTTGTTCTTCTCGCTTTTTTTTTTGGCAATATTGCTTGTACTGACAATCATGTTTCTAACAGTTGTATTTTGTTTTCATTGCAGCACTCCATTATAAACCGCGATCCTATCGGCCTAGAGACTCAATATGCAAAGAGACACGGTCTCACTGCATTGATCGATAGACTATATGCACGTGACGGTCCAGTAAGTCACTCATCTTTCTTGTCCGTAGTTACTATTTTTATTAAAATGCATTATATATGGTGGACTGATGTATGGTTGTTTTTTTTTGCAGACTCCATTCGATACTTCTTTGCATCAGGACGACGAGCTTTCGGATGGCAAGGATCTATAGCTTGTGCTTGGATTCGTGGAGCACACATCCTCTTCCTTTTTGGTCATGTGATTTATGCAGGCATCTTCTATGTACTATGTTATTATCATCCTTTGTATCTTGCCATGATTCCATGATTTTTCATAAGTAATCTTGTATTTATTCTATATGTTTCAATCTTGTGAGTTCTAGTACATTTTTCACTCATTTTGATGATCATTGTACACTTAATACACTTAACATGTAATCCATTTGTAGAATGTAAATACAACACATAGTGCTACACGTGGCCCTGTCACAATTTTTTTTCTCTATAACCGTTTCTATTAGTGTCACAAATTTACTGCACGTGTCACTATTGCCATCACAATATGCATTGCAAACCGTCGCTATTGGTGTCGCTAAAAAGCGATGCAAATAATGATGTAAATAGCGATACCAATGGCAACGGTTCTATGGAGACGCTAATACCAACGCGTTTAGTGATGACGAGGGAAAAAAAAATTATGAACATTTTCGCCGCTTTGAATATCGGTATGAGGCTTGTATATTGTAGTGATTGCTTATCATTTTTCAAAAGACCATTAATACATTGGCTAATGATGATATAGTCTCGATCTTTACTATATGTTAAAAAGCGAAGATGAGAATGGGTAGACTCTAGAAATTGTATAAATTATTTCCTTGCTATGCTTACTCTCGTATATAGGTATGTTCTATTTACTATTATATATAATTTTCTCTTTTATGCAAGGCCTTTCATATATAAATCTATATTTCTATGTATATATTGCTTATCTTTTCATGTATGATTTTGCTACACAGTTGTACATATAGAATTTTGTATGTATGTTGATATGGATGCTTAAAACTTTTTCTCTTGCTTTATGCAATATAAGCATCATGTTGTACGTTGCATATAATCATATGTATGTCACTTTTTTGAACAATTCATTCAATTGTTTTTCTCAAGAGTAGAGTCCCTAACCCATTTTTAGCCCAAAGTGTTACATGTCATGTGAATGAGATGTATGTTTTATTTAATTGGATAATTATTTTGTTGTGCATGTCGTTGGTCAGATTTTCTTGAAAAAAAGAGTTATGGCTTCATGTTGCCTTGTAAAAAGAATTATATGGGCATTAGTATTTTAAAACCACCTCACTTTGAAAAATCCTAGATAAAAGTAGGGGTTTTTCCATTGGTTCATAGAAACAGTTTTCATGAACGTTGGTTGAAATGTGATTGGCTTTAGGTTAAAATAATTGGTTTCATGAAGACAAATCTGAGTTTCAACTAGTTTTTTGGAAATCCAGTTGGCAAGAAATATACTTCAGGACAACTTTGTGTCCTTCCTTCACCAATGGGCAAAGAGGAGAAAACAAGGCCAAAGAGGGGATAGTTTTGTGATAGTGTGGCAAATTGTATTAAAATAGACGTAAAGCATTTACAACAAGAGGGAGGTGTTAATATCATGTATTTGTCCTTGCTTTTCTTTCCCATTAGTGAGGAAAGCTGTGATGTCAATACACAGATGTAAATATCATATCCCCTCTCAAATGAGGGCAAAGAGTGGATACTGGATTGGAGAGAGGTACATGTGTCATCATCCATGAAAGGTGTGAGGTTCATACCTTTCATGGATGATGACACCTTCCTCCTTGCTTCGAGGGTTATTGACTAGGAAGGCAGCCAGCAAGCACACCATGCTTTTGTTTTTTTCCTTTGTTTTAACAGATGTAACTATATTTTTAAAAATTTTGAAGAGGATTTATTTCCTTCTTCCAAAGAATTGAGACAGATTTTTGTCAAGGTGAAAATTTGAAGGTTGCAACACCCTTCAAAGGGGGTTTTGCCCTTCTAGAGAAGGGTGATACATATATTACCCTTCAAAAGAAAGGTAAGAATTTTAGAAAAATAGTTATATGCCCTTCCAAACTCTTTAAAAAGAAAAGGGGAGGCCCTCTAGGCTCTAAGACCTTCAAAATGAAAAGTTGGGTAGCCCTTCAAATTTGAGGGCTGAGTTGCAGGTTGAAGAGAACCCGCTTTGTCGAACCCCTCAAATGAAAAGCAACAAACTCCTAAAAAGTACGAGTGTGGACTTTTCAAAAGGAGAGGACGCACAAGAGTTTTTGTAAACAAGAGAAAGAGAAACTGAGAAGGCCGTCACTCGAGATTATGCGACATGTTTTCTTTTCTTTTCTTTTTGACTTTTTAATGGAACTCCTCCGTGCCTCACTCGGATTCCTAATATCCTATTTCCTGAGAAACATTCACAAGCGGATCGTTTTTTATATAAAGGCGTTAATGCGGGGTCCACCATCGTGAAGCCAACCAGTGTGTGGAGGGTTTGGTCAAGTCCCTCTGCTCATTGCGGTGTGTTTTTTGCTCAAAATTGTGACTCAATTGGTCCTTGAGGAACCATATACTGATAATCTATGCTTTTTTTCCCCCTTTTCAAGAATAAAAGTAAGAACATCTACATCCGTCATCTTTCTTAAGAAAACAAATGGACCTTTATTTACTAAAGGCATTAGTGCGGGGTCCACCGTGACGCCGCCAAGATGTTGGCTTCGGCCGACTCGGTGAGAGAGGCGCGAGATGAGTCAAGGTCATTTCCTCGTCTATCTCGTATGTGTGTCAAGACAGGCCAACTTGCAACTTGAGTGTGTGCTTTGTGTGTGTGTGTGTGTGTGTGTGTGTGTGTGTGTGTGAGATTAATTCTCCGTGAAGAATGATATTGTGCGTGCCACTCGTCGTTCGCTCTCTTCCTCTTCCATCCAGTGATCAGATGGGACAACTCTTCCTTCCCTCGAAGGCCAGTGCACAACTGATCAACTGAGGACGATGGTGTAGGCGCTCTCTCTCTCTCTCTCTCTCTCTCTCTCTCTCTCTCTCTCTCTCGTATATTTGAGTGATACCTAGCAACGGTTAGACGGAGCTTTCTTGTGTTTGAGGAGAAAACTACCCTCACCTTGTAGCTATTTTCCTTTCGTTTTACTTGGTTTTTCTTTTTCTATGGACTTGAGTAGGTTTCATTCTATAGGTGTAATGGTATGCATGTAGGTGTAGTGGTATGCATGGATTCCCAGAGTTCAAGCCTTACATATTTCCTTGAGGCATCTTTCAAATTTCAAGCCTTCTCCAAAAAGGAAAATTTCGAGTAAAAGCTAGCATTGGGTACAGAAGATTGTGATCTTACTAAATTTACTTTGCTCCTTCCAAGACAATACAAAAACCTAAATTTAAGTTCCCTTGCTTTTTCTTGTTACCATCCTAACCTTTTTGGCACACCCAATATAGAGCAAGTGTCATGAAGACGAATTGGGATTCTTCAATCACATCGCATCGATTTCCATCTTTTTGAGTGTGGGAATTTTGTAAAGCTTTGAAATCTATTTATGTTAAATCTTAGTTTCCTATGAACTAAGGTCTCTTTTCTAGACATGGCCTTCCAAAAGATTTCCTCGATTAGTTTTGGTTAGTTGGTTTTTACCTTTTCGCGTGTTAACTCAAAATTTCTTCAACTCGGTCCATAACTACCAGTCACGTGTCAATATGGTTGATAACTACCAGCCCTTTTGACATGGGTTCACCTAGCACTATGTGGGGCTAATTAATATCGAAGTATACATAAGGGTTCCTCCACATGTAAATCAGCTTTCTTTGTAGAAGTGCTCACAAGTGCCAACATCAATATGCATCTATTGCACCCAACGTTGTTGACTTTGCAACAACACCACATCTCTTTTATTCTTAATATCCGTGGCGACATATGCCTTTCATGTTAAAAACATAATTTGTGTACTAATTATGACTTTGGTGGATTTATAGTTTCTATGTACTCATAAAGAAGTTTCGTATACTTTTCAGAGGGGACGAACTGACAATGGATCGTATGGAATGCCTTATTGACATCATTAACGAGGATGTCCAACATGCATCAACTTCCAATAGTTTCCTTGATGATAGGGACCAAACTAGGGTTGAAAACTATGTACAAAAAGACGAACTTGGGATATTATTGGAACACCGTCATTTTGGTCACAAAAAGCGCTTATCCTTACCCGATTTCCCTCACCAAGTCGAAGGTAATAGTGATTATGATCAATCTGTTATCATCATGGAGCCATTGCCACGACCTCCATTTCCACCCCCACCCTCACCTCCACCATCACCATTGCCACCGATGTTGTTATCACCACCGCCACCACCACCTCCTCCTCCTCTCCCTCACGTTCTAGATAGGATAAGTGATTTCAATAGTAATATTCTATTAAGATTGGTGGTTCCCGTTGGAATCAACATCCTACAGGCCGCTTTTCAACCAAGTGGCTCTAAACTCGTGCAAATATTCCTCTTAATATCTTCCTTTGCAGCAATCCTTATCGTCAATATTATCTGTATATCATATTTCCTTCGTGCATACTTCCTTAGTAGTAGTAATAGCATCAACAACACCACTGGCAATAGAAACAACAACACCAACAACCCAAGTAATGGCCCATTGAATATTGTAAGACGATGGATATCATTTATCTTGTACTCCCTCACAAGTGCAGTGCTACTAGGGGTGATGTTGGCACTTTTCAGTTTATGCTACCTCTTGCTGTATCACTAGATGATATATAAGGATTTGTGGGTATGGAATATTTATTATCCTTGCACATGTTCATACAAGGATAGCACTTGTAAGCACACAATACTCAATATAACTTTTTAAATTTTCTTGTAAGTAATGCGATGCTATTTGAAGTGTCAAAGTGTGTGCAGTTTATTTATTTATTGAGAATGAAAAAACATCTAGAGATGGACAGGCACTGCCACATGCTTAGCTACACTTAGTGGGCATGTGAAAGGCTACCTTATATACATGTCCCTTTTTTCTAAGTCTACCTAATAAAGCAAGCGTATCCTCTTTACACATATTGACTAGAACTTCTTTGCTAAGAGGCCCTTCCTTCTTCATAACCACTCTATTTCTATTCTTCCAGAGTGTGGACACACAGAACAACAGCCCTTATGATATTCCACACTTTGATAGTCTCTTCATCAATTTTCCCTGGATCGCCTAGGAGTGCAGCTCTCATTCCTATGCCCTCGTTGAATTGTGCTAGCTTCATCCATCTATCATGCTTTTCCAGGCCCCTCTGTTAGCTCTGCAGAACTAGAAGAGATGGTTGTTCGTCTCGGTATGAGTGTAGCATAGAGCACACAATGAGCTGCAATCCTTGAATTTTTCCACTTTATCTCTTGTAGGGAGTTTCTTTGTAACAATCCTCCACAACAGCAGGTTCAGCCTTCTATTTTCCCTTTGTGGTTACCAAGACACATCAAAGTCTTTTTGGGGCCAACCTTAGCACCTGTTAGCCAGTAGTCTTTAACTTCTGGTCTTTAACTTCATCAATAATGTGCTGGAGCAAATCAAATTCATCTTGGGTGAGGCTAAACTTTAGTTGTATATCCTCCTTGTCCATGACTTTGCACTCTTGCTAGTTCCAGATGTGTTCCCAACCAACCACACCTTTAGAGGTCAAAGCCTTCTTTGTTCTATCTGTGATCCCCTCTGGGATTTCCTTGTTTTTGTAGGCATAAGGACAAGTCCAAATGGACTGCAACAACATTGTGTCGCGTTTTCTTGAGTCACCTTCTTGCCAGTCAAGCAATCTAAGTTGCTTCCTCCACACCTCAAGCAAATTGTGGATAGTGGGGTAGCCTTTGAACTTCATCTTATACCTAACTGCAAGAATCCTATCTTCCCAGCCAAGATTCAATCCCTTGTCACCATCAATTCTAGCCATCATAATAACACCTTTGATGATAATGGCCCAAGGCTCATTAGATTCTAACTGGAGAAGCAGTTTGAAGAGCATCCTTTCAGCCTTGTCCTTTATGGGTTCAAGACCAAGGCCCCTATCAGTAATTTCAATGGTAATACACTCCCAAGAGATACTATGCATTCTCTCTTTCCCCTGAATTTCCATAGAAGTTCCCTCAACATCCTATCCACCTTTTCCCAGTGAGATTTTGTAAATGGGGTGATAGAAGCAACAAACATCACTGTTGGTGAAAGTATTCTATCAAGCACCACAAGCTTGGTACCAAAACTTAAAAGCAGATTGGCATACTTGGATATATTATTTTCAACTTTAGATACTAGCCAACTAAATTTATCCCTAGTGGAAGCACCTAAGGTAAGAGGGCCCCCCAAGTATCTAAACACTTGCCCAGCCTCGATCAGTTTACAACCCACTCCTTCAATCCAGTTTAGGGGGTCCTCCCCTCCAAGAAGCAGGATCTCAGATTTGTGCTTGGCTGATCAGCTCACCTGAGGCATTGGAAAACAACTCTATGGTGCTCAAAAAATCTTCCACATTCTCCTTGCAAGCTTCTATGATGGAAGAATTATCATCCGTGAAGAGATGCGTACAAAGTTGTTTTCCATTTGGCAGGGGAAGGCCGTTCAAGAGACCCTTCTGAACCTTCCAGTGTCTAGCATCTTAAGTAAAGCATTTGTGGCAATAGTGAACAACAAGGGGGCAATGGGGAAACCTTGTCTAGCAGACCTCTTGAGATGAAAAGCATGAGACATAAAGCCATTCACACTGACTTTAGCAGAAGCATTAGTGAACAAGGTTGCAATCAAGTTTATGCATAACAACCAGAAGGAAGTTCCACCTCAACCTATCATAAGCTTTATCAAGATCCATATTAACTAAGATAAATTTCCCTTGGTGCTCAACAACATGCTCCATAGCCACAACAATGTTGAGGATAGCATCCTGAATATTTCTCCTCCACACAAATCCATATTGAGCCCTATGCAATACATCTTTTAACATGAACTTGACCCTGATAGTAGCCAGAGCTTTGGCAATGACCTTCTAGGTTACATTTAACATTGTTAGTGGCCTCCAATGCTTGGGTTTTGTTCTAGCTACATTCTTAGGAACGAGCTTAATGAGACCCTCATTGAACTCAACAGGAATCTGACCATCCTTGATGCATTTATTTGCTAATGTACATAGATAATTTCCACAGATAGGCCACAAAGTTTGGAACACTTCCGCAGGAATTCCATCAGTACCTGGGAACTTACCCCTCTTCATTTTTGACAAAGAAAATTTTAACTCAACTGAAAATGGTCTAGGTAACAAAGTAGCAGTTTCGACAGGTACAATTGGTGCATAGATCGGATGTCGTAAGTGCACGTAGTGAGCGTGAGAAGGTCCCCAAGAACAAAAGAACTCTACTTTTTGCACAAAAATCAATGTAGAAGACATGCACGACATGAACAAGAGACCAATTGGGTGCAATCTCCCCCCATGCCTTGTGTGAGCGCTCTACAAAGCATGTATTTTATGTATTAATCATCTTCAAGCTCAAACAATAGCCCAAATTACAAAATAGCACGCTTTTGGCTTTTGAGTTTGCTTTAATGCCAAATAGAAATAAAGCTAATGGACGGGCGCCCAAGAAGTCATGCATACCCAATACAATGTCCAAATACAAATATCTAAATCGTGCGCCCATGCGCATACAAAAATAATAAATAAATATCAAATGCCTTAATAAATAGGCGCGACAAAATATAGGCGCCATGCCTAAGGTATGCGCCCATCAAAATATAGATGATAACTCGAATACACGCTATCCTCCAATGCTTTCCACCGCCACTGCTACTATCTCTACACATCAACTGAAGCATTCACAATCGCCAGTAAAATAATACAATTAAACCGACAAAACTGAAACCAAACATAGTCATCAACTTTGAAATTCATGGCCTGTCCTTTCTTATTGGCTTGTTTTGTATATGATTGCTGGGCTTTGGCAATCATATCTTTAACTTCATCAAAAATAGTAGCGTGCATGTTAGCGATATCATCAGCACTCTGAATCTTATTTGATAAAGATGCAATAGGTGTAGGCAATCTATAACCGTAAATAACTTCAAATGGTGCTTTCTTTGTAGTTGTGTGCGGTGTATTATTATATGCAAACTGCAGTAAATGTAGATACGTATCCCATGTGTGTGGTTTAGAAATAGTGTAAGTACGTAAAAGATCTAAGATAACACTGTTAGTAGCTTCTGTTTGACCATTAGTTTCAGGATGAAATGCAGATGAAAAATCAATCTTTGTGCCTAAGTTAGCAAACAAAGTAATCCAAAAATTATTACAGAATCTAGAATCACGATAAAAAATAATAACTTTTGATAAACCATGATTAGTAAAAACTGTTTTCAAAAACAATTGAGCTACTTGAGATGCTGTTAAAGTTTTCTTGCATGGAATGAAATATGCTTGTTTGCTAAACCTGTCTACAACAGTCCAAATCATATCATGGTTAGCTTTAATGTTAGGTAAACCAGCAATAAAATCCATAGAAATCTGTTTCCATGGTCTTGATGGAATAGGTAAAGGCATCAATAAACCATACTGTCTACCATGATGTCTCTTAACTCTTTGACAAACTAAACATTCAAAAACAACGTTAGATACATCAGTGTCCATATGTGACCAATAAAAATCTTTAGTCAATGTACGCAAAGTAGATATAATACCTCTATGACCTTGATATGGAAGACAATGAATCTCATTCAAAACAAATGATCTAAATGGAACTGTAACACATAATCTCTTTTCATAAAACATGAATCCATCAGTGTAAGATAGTGAATCCATAGGAATCCAGTTATTTGCAACTAATTTATTCCAATCAACTTGAAAAGTAATATCCTGATAATAAGTATCTTTCATAGGGATAAGATAATAAAATGATATCACAGAAATATTATGAATGGTCGGTCTTCTACTTAAAGCATCAGCTACTACATTTTCTTTTCCTGGTTGATATTGGATAAGGGGATGAAAACTCTGAATGAAAGCTGCCCATTTAATATGTCTGTCAGATATTTGGGGTTGACTAAGGAGATGTCTAATACTTTGTTGGTCAGTTTTAATCATAAACTCAAAATCCATTAAGTAATGTTTCCATTGTCGTAAGGCTTGTACTACATCTAGCAATTCCTTATCATAAGTAGAATATTTATGTTCAGATGGTTTTAGTTTACAGCTAGAATAGGCAATGGGATGATTATCTTGCATAAGTATGGCTCCTATTCTAGATCCACTAGCATCAGTAACTACTAAAAAGAATGGTCTATTGAAATCAGGTAGTTGTAATACAGGAGCATGGGTTAATGCATGTTTCAATAAATCAAAAGATTTTTGTTGATTATCACTCCAGTTATAAAAATACCATTCTTTAAAAGTTTAGTCAAAGGCAAAGCAAGTAATGAAAAATTCCGCACAAACTTTCTGTAAAAACTAGCAAGACCTAGAAAAGAACGTAATTCATGCACATTTTTGGGTATGGGCCAATTCAATATTGCTTCTATCTTCTTAGGGTCAACCTTAATACCTTCTGATGACCCAATATGACCTAGATATTCAATTTCTGTTTGAAAGAATTCACTCTTTTCCGAATTAGCATACAATTGATTATCTTTCAACAACTTGAAAACTAAAGATAGATGTTCATAATGCTCTTTCTCATTTTTACTGAATACTAAGATATCATCAAAGAATACTATAACACAATGCTGATATTTCAAAAATATGCGATTCATCATTCGACTAAATGTAGCAGGTGCATTAGTCAATCCAAAAGGCATCACTAGAAATTCATAATGTCCAAATTGTGTTCTAAATGCAATTTTAAATACATCAGATTTATCCAATCTCACTTGATGATAACCAGATTTAAGATCTATCTTACTGAATATGGCAGAACCTTATAGTTTATCCATAAGATCATCTACCCTAGGAATTGGATATCTATTCTTTACAGAAATTTTATTTAGGGCACGATAATCAATGCACATGCGATAAGTATTATTCTTCTTCTTTACTAATAAAACAGGTGCACCAAATGGAGAACTACTAGGTCTAATTAATCCTCTATTTAACAATTCTTTTACTTGATTTTGAATTTCTTTCTGTTCAATTTGATTATGCCTATATGGTGCTTTACATGGTGGTTGTGTACCACGAATTAAATCTATTTTGTGATCTTCAGGTCGTGAAGGTGGTAGTCCAGGTGGTAAATCATTAGCAAAATAATCTTTAAATTGAGCAAGAAATTGTTTATGCCTAGGATGCATATGTTTTTCTTTATCTTGAAGTTCATTAACCCAAATTAAATAAGATTTATTAATTTTACGTAATGCACGTTTAGCTTGAGTATGAGTAAGCAGTGGAGAATTATTGGATGCGTGCATACCATGCAATGTAATTTGTTTTCCTTGAAAATGAATTTTAATTGAATGCGTGGAATAATCTATGTCAGGATTATGCTGATGACGCCAAGGCATACCTAGGATAATATCACTAGATTGCAAAGGTACAACTAGAAAAATTCTACGTTCAGTGTATTCACTAATTTTAATTTCTAAGTTATGCACATCTTGTGTTCCATTATATCTTGTGCCTAGGAATGCTACTTTAATGAGATAATGTGTAGAAACAGTTTGTAAATTCAATTCTTTCACTAACTTTGCAGAAATAAAATCATGTGTACTAGCATCATCATGCAAAATAATCTTTTCTTTTCCATGCACTAAACATTTCATTGTCAACAAAGAATGTGGAGTTGGCATATCTGGCAAAGTATCTGAAGGAGTAGCAATGTCGTCATCATCTTCTGTAAAGTCAGGCATTTTCTCACGTTCTTCATCTTCCATTGCTCCAAGATAATTGATATGGACAGGTGGTTTCTTCGATTGGCAATTGGCTGCTAGATGTCCAGGTTGATGGTATTTGTAACAAACTATAGGTTTGACTTTAGACACATTGTTTACAATAGCAGGAAGTCTAGGAATATTAGGATTTGGGTGTGAGGATGGCTTAGGGTTTGGATTGGTATTTGATGGCAAAGCAGGTGGTCGTGTCCAAGACTTACAGAATGATGATGGAGGAAAACAACTTTGATTGAATCTTCTAAAATTCGAATTGAATTGCTTGGAACCATAGTTACCATTAGCTTGAAATTGTTGTGGATGCTTGTCTCTTCCTCGAATCTTGTCTTCAGTGTCATGAGCCAAAGAAATTGTATCTTCAAGGGTTGTTGGTTTAAACATATTGACTTCAGCATAGTAATGTCCAAGTAAGCCAGACATAAACTTGCGTTTGTGAGTCGCTTTAGGTACGTCTTCAAGCATGTGTAGTTGCAGTAGGGCATTTCAAAAACATTCAGTATACTGGGAAATATGCTCACGATCTCTTTGCTGTAGAAGATCCCATTGCTTTATGGCTTTTTCATGGAATTGACGAGGAAGGAAATTCTGTAAAAACTTCTTTTTGAAACTCTCCCAGGTAGTGGGACAATCAATGCTCTTGCGAACCACAATCCACCAAAGAGGTGCTCGATCGACTAAATGGTTAGTGGCACATTTAATTTTGTCTTTTTCAGCATATGTCTCTTCATGAAAGTAATCATCAAATTGACTGATAAATGCAAGTACAGTCTTTCCATCTCGAGTTCCATTGAAAGTATGCAATTTGAAATTTCTTTTACTTATCTTTGTTTCTTTGCGGATGGATGGTTGCAGTTCATTTTTGTCAATGGTAGATCGTTGTAAATTGGCCAATTGAACTTGCAAAGCTTGTTGGGCTCTTCGTTCTTCATCAAGCTGCATCATAATCAAATCCAATTTTTGTTCTATCGTAGGTTCGAGAAGATCGCCTTCAGCCATTAAATCATCCATATTTTATTCCGTCATCGTGTAAAAATCCAAAAGACCTCACACTCTCCAAATCTGATTAGCAGGATGAGCGTAGCTCAAAGTCGGGTATACAAGGCTTATATATTTTTGTTTGGCTTTTACGGTCTTTGTCTTTTGTAGTTGTGGGATTCGTTATCTTCGTAGAAACTGCGTATGACCTTCTGCGTGTGTTGAAACTGGTTCAGCAAGTCTGCGTATGTGAACAGAGTCTTCCAGGGAGCAATTTGGTAATTCTGTGCTTTTGCGTAGGAACATTCTTTATGGGAGTAATTGAGATAAGTATGTTTTGACTTCTGTAGACTTGCAGAACTTGCAGAGTAAGTAAGTTTGAACTTGGAAGAACTTGAGTGATTGAACTTTTGTAAAGCTTAAGTGACTTAAGCTTATGAAATAGAACTGCTCCCGTTGCTGCCGCCAATTTTCAATTTTAATAAGCTAAGCTTTTTAAAGCTTAGTTCTAAGCTTTGATTTTAAGCTTAAACTTTTTAAAGATATGGAAGCTTATCTGTTGACTGTGGAAAAAAACGACTTGGAGAGGGAGATGTAGGAGTGGTCCTCCGCCTCCTCAGGCCGGTCCTTCGTGATCAGAGACTGTAGACAGAGGTTCTTGACCGCCAGGAATCCACCCGTATCGATCGTTCACGATGAAACTGACTGTAGAGCTCGTTCGTTCTAGGAGCTCAGCCTTCGCGCAAGATGGTAAGCGATTGGAAGCTCTCGATCTCAGCTTCGCTCTGTTACCATTGATGCACAGATCGGATGTCGTAAGCGCGCGTAGTGAGCGTTAGAGGTTCCCAAGAACAAAAGAACTCTACTTTTTGCACAGAAATCAATGTAGAAGACATGCACGGCATGAACAAGAGACCAATTGGGTGCAATCTCCCCCCATGCCTTGTGTGAGCGCTCCACAAAGCATGTATTTTATGTATCAAACAATAGCCCAAATTACAAAATAGCACGCTTTTGGCTTTTGAGTTTGCTTTAATGCCAAATAGAAATAAAGCTAATGGACGGGCACCCAAGAAGTCAGGCATACCCAATACAATGTCCAAATACAAATATCTAAATCGTGTGCCCATGTGCATACAAAAATAATAAATAAATATCAAACACCTTAATAAATATGCACGATAAAATATAGGCGTCATACCTAAGGTATGCGCCCATCAAAATATAGATGATAACTCGAATACACGCTATTCTCCAATGCTTTCCACCGCCACTGCTGCTATCACTACACATCAACTGAAGCGTTCACAATCGTTAGTAAAATAATACACTTAAACCAACAAAAGTGAATACCTAGCAGTCTTTAGCTACATAAATAAATAAATTGGTTAAAAATCAATCCTAACCTTAATTTATCACGAGTGCACACTCTAAACTCATAAATGTTTATTAATTTAATATGTATTTTGCGGAATCACCCGCTATGGAATCACCCATGTACACACTAAATTAACAAAATGCCCGAAAAGGATAGGCGTCCCCATCAACTTCTCGCACAAAGAATCCACTTTGTGTATGAGCTTTGATAATAAAAGTTTATGGAATCCACCGTAAAACCTCATGTAATCCACCGTGGCACAGAATCCACCGTGAAATATGCCTCCTGGCATCAACAACAAGCTCAATAGGCTCCACTATTAACTACAAATTATGCTCATACTCAAGGTTCACCACTGGCTGAAGCCCAACAATACTTGAGAGATGTCTAACAAAGACACCAGCAATGGATACATCATCATTGTGCTCCTTTCCCTCGGCATCCACCACCGATCAAATAGTCTCTCTACATTATTTTTGTTTCAAAGCATGGAACAATGCAGGCGTGGGAGAATCATCCTCTATCATAGCCTTGCCCTTTAATTGTATCTTGATTGTTAGAGTCAAGAGTGGCATGGTCTTGCAAAAAGCCATGGTAGGAGGATAGCAAGGAAAGACGGGCAGTTAAAGCAAGGGAGTGTGTTAGCAATGCATTGCAAGATTTATTTGAGGAATGAGGAAAGCAAGAAAAGGAGTGACATGGATTTTGGGGGGGCATCTTTTCAAGTAAAAGCTCCAAGTGTTTTGTAACATATGTGTAATTCAACAACAAAATTTATAACAACCTAGTGATAAGAAACTTGCTTAAGGATTGCAATAAATCATCATTTTTCTTGCATATGGTAATTCTTGTGGAAAGAGACAAAACTCTTACCAGGCAAGTTTATTTCGATACAATTTATATTAGGGCTATTATTAAGAAAGTGATATAGTTCTCCATCAACAAGCTGCACCCAAAGAACATATGGAGTTCTTTGTACTACCTCAAACCCTATTATTTTAAATTATTTGAATGTGGATATTTTAGTATATATCTTAATATTACATGGGATGTGCCTTGTACTTTTATAGACATGGGGATTGCATGTAACACCCATGTTAATTAAGTGCCATAATGATATAGTATGGTCATTAGAATAAAAACTAATAACACTCTTACTAGGAAAGTGCATTCGTGAACATTTCAAGCTAGGTTTCTTGTTAAGTAAGTGATATAATTCTTAGGTTTCTTGTAAATAAGTGATATAATTCACCATTAACAAGCTTCAATCAATTGTAATGTAGCCGAGCATTGCCATTTGAATGTCTTGAGCATTTAAAAATAATGCAAGCTTGATTTCACAATCTCATGTTAGTACCAAAGATAGTATATTCTTATCAGTTAGTCAATCAACAACTAAGATTACTAGGTCATAGTTACTAAAATTAGGTAGTTAATCAACTCTGACCTACTAAAAATTACTAGGTCATAGTTACTTGAGCTAGTTCAATTATTAAGGGTTAGTAGATTAGTAATATGTTAGCCAAAGTTAGATTAGTAATATAGGAGTTGTAAGATATTAGTTAACCTTAGTTATAAATCCTGGGGAGGTTAGTCATAAAGATATGTATGTATCACGTGGGTTCAACATAAGGGAATTTTAAAATACCATTTCTACATATTTTTTTACATATAGAAGGTCCCATAAAAAGGGGTTACTTACAAATTGAATAGAAAAGGGTTATGTTTTATTAAGGGACAATTTACAAATAAGATTATTTATAAATAGGCCTTGAATGCACGTGATATAGAGGGTATACATATAGTGAATTACTCGAGGTTATAAATATTAGACTTAAAGATTTAATTATAAGTCTCACCCCCCTTAATCATACAAGGATCCTCATCATGCACCCTCCCTTCCTTCGCCATATAGGATAAATCCTTCTCCATGGTGGCTATCACATTGTAATGACCCACAAGGGGGGGCTATATAATTATCCCCCATACCCCCTTCCCCTTCATAATACTTAGACTTAAAAGACCAAGGAATATACATTATTTTCATGGATCAAAAAATTTGATTATGTTTTCCTAATAGAGCTAACACAACTACCCCTAAAGAAAGAAGATAATCATGAAGTAGAGTTGATCCTAAGAGTTGGACTTGTATCCAAGAGACCATACAAGATATCTATACATGAATATATCAAGCTCAAGGAAGAGCTAAGAAAAATAATTGAATAAGGGTTCATTTGTGCAAATAACTCACCTTAGGGACCACTTCGTCTTTTCTAGAAGAAGAAAAATGGGTCCCTTACACTTTGTTTTAACTTTAGAGGACTAAACCAAGGAATGGGCAATAACAAGTATCCCATACCTAGAATTGACAAAGTCCTAAAGCAACTACATGAAACCAAGTGAAAGTAGACTTGAGGTTAGGTCTAAATCAAAGAGCAAGATATTCCAAATAATTCCTTCAGCACTATATATGGATAGTATGAATTATTCCATTTGAATTGACTAATGCTACAACAACATTCAATTAATTTGAGTAAGATATATTTCGATCACATCTAGATGACTTTGTGTTAGTATTTTTTGATCATGTAGTAGTAGTGTATTCCAAAAACTTGAAGTATTACAATATTCATGGAAAGATTGTCCTCTAGACCCTTTGCAAGAACCATCTCTATAGCAAGAAGAGCAAGTGCATTATTTCCATGGACAAGATCAAATACTTCAAGCATATGGTCTTTGCAAAAGGAATCTTGATAGACCGTGCAAGGGTGGAGGGGACATCCTAAATTGGCCAGTTCCAAAAATGGTCAAGGAAATTTGAGGATTATTGAAATAGATGAGATAGTACTAAATCTTCATCGAGGATTATTGTCTTGTAGTAGCACCCTTCACTAATCTCTTGAATTGAAACAATTTGATTTTATGGGTAGTTGGTTACCAAGAGAACTTTGATAAACTTGAGAAATGAGTAGCCATGATTCCAATGCAAAAACTTCCCAACCTCAATGAAGACTTAAAAGTGATCACCAATGCAAGTGGACTTATGATCAAAGAAGTGTTGGTGTAAGAAGGAAGGTATGTGACTTACACCTCATGGAAGCCTTATAGATCTAAATATTCTACATGTGACTTTGAGCTACTTGTAATTGTCAATGCCCTAAATTCTTAGAGACATTATCTACTAAGAAAGAAGTTTACGCTAGTAACAGACCATAAGAGCGTTAAATGGATGTTTATCCGAGTCAACCTGAATATGAGGAAAAGTATATGGATTGAGATATTACAAGAGTTTGATTTTGACATCAAATACCTACTAGGAAAGTATAGTACTCTTGCACCACCATAATATAAAAGCCATTACTTAATAGTGTTACCAAGGTACAAAGCCTAAGAAGTGTATCAATATTTAACAACCCTATCATAGAGCTTGTATGCCAAACCATTCCCCACAATAAGAAATATGAACTGCTCATGGCCAAGATACTCCAAAGTGGAAGCTTAGATGACAAGGAATGAGGCAAGGCAATGGACTATCACATAGGTGATGGGTGTCTCTAGTATTACCAAGATCACCATTGTATTCCAAAGGGTTAGGATGTTAAGGCTAAGATCTTATGGAAAACTCACATTAGCCTAGTAGCTAGATATCCAAGTTATATATAATAATTGGATAGAAGTAAGGATCACTTCTATTCGAATGCAACTTCTCTATAGTATAAGGATATGTGTTTGTGAGGACAAGGATATTGAGTGGACATGTTCCATAGGATAGTTGGATCATAGCACTAATAGTAGGTAATGGACCTCTATGCTAAGGTGTTGATGGGGTTAAGGGGCCAATAGATTTTGTACATTAGGACACAAGGATATATGGACCAAAGGGTCAAAGGATAAGCAATAAATATAAATGGACTCACTAAAAATAAGGGTCTAAAAGTAATCCATGGATCTACCTAAAGATACCAATGTGGTGTTAAAAGAGGCTATTGTCTTGAGTGGTTGGGAGGTTAGTCGGGCTTTTCCTTAACTTTTGTGCTTGTGCTAAAGGTAAGGCATCCATGTGTACATGACTCTATCTGTGTGTGTGTGTGTAGGGGAATGCTAATTTACTTGTAATGAGTAATACCCTCACCTATGTCAAAATTGTTAGATATGCTCAATGCCCCACCCTTGTAAGGTGCCACGAATGATCCATGGTGCTCTAAGTTATAAGGCCCCCATTTTGAGGAGAAGCCACGTGTGAGCATGGACATTGGGTGGGTCTTGACTTGTATACTAGATGAGATCTATGTGACCAGATGCCAAAAAGGTGACCTTTGTGGATCTAGCCTTTGGGAATATTCCTTGGCTGAATAGGGAAGGTTCATAATATGGTCGGACATGCCAACCACATGACCTTCCTGGGCTATAAAATGAAGATCCCTCTAAATCCATCTTCAATCTATCTTTCACCTAGCTAGAGTTCTTCCATCTACCCTTAAGCTCTTTGCCTATCATCTATCTAGAATGCCATATAAGCTTCACAGTGGAAAAGCACGGGTGGATAGAGCCATCTTTGTATCAGTTTGTTTGAAATTAAAGTGGTCCCTATTCTTCTAATATTCGTTGTGTGTTCTCTACTCCCTGCTTAGATTTTGTCCATTGTGCAGTGTAATCTCTACAAAAATCAATAGAAAGTACAAGTCCAAAGTAGAGTTCACAAGCAATATCCAAACTAAGTTTCAACATGTGGAAAACCCCCTTTCCCACAAATGTAGATACAAAAGTTCCCCATGGCAGGGTGTGTTTAAATTGGCTAGTGATAGGGTATGTTCACACCCAAAAAGAACTTGTAGCTTGCAATATATTAAATAGGTAACGCCATGTTGACCAAATTTACTAGCAAGGATTTCTACAAACACACTTAGATCAAAATGATATCTAATTTTCTTCAAGTAAAATCAACAAAATGAGGAAACTATTAAGGGAAATAAAACTCATATAGAATGCATAGTCCCTTAAAACTCCAAACCTTTCAAGAAAGCATAAGGCAAAATAAAAGTGTTAGCCAATATATATGATTGAATATTTGAGCACGTGCTTGCAACTATCAAAATATAATTTTCTTAAGCTGTTATGGGAGCACATAACAATGATCTATGTTACGCAACACAAATAATGGAAATGGGTTCATTATAAATAAAAATTATATTGCAGTGACACCACAAAATCGACATATCCACAAAACCATAACATAATTCACATATATTGTAGGAATTCACTCTAGCCCCCTAAACCATGTTCTTCCCTTGTCATCTAAGCACAATTCGAAGACCTATGCCTTCTTGGTAAATGAGCTGAGGTTGTTGGCCTCACAGGCTTGTGCTATAAAAAGTTGTAGGGATCATTCCTTGCTCTAGATTTTTCTATTTTCTTGGTGATTAGTGAAAATTTGGTTTGGTGCCTAGATCCAAACATGGCATCTAGTTCTACAAGTAGCATATTGGCAACATGTTTCCTAACTTGGATGGCATCAATGTTGTCAAGAACTTACCTTTGCACCATGTCCAATGAGGCTAGAGCTAATGGACATTCCTTCTCCATCATGGATGCCTCATTTTGTATTGTAGGAACTTAATCGTAGGTCTTTTAGCATAGGTGTGGCCCTTAACCTAGAGTGGGATTCTCTACAAGAACTCCATGAATCTAGCAGGTTCTTATCAAATTTGGGCTTCTTTTGAAGGACATTTGACAAAAAGAGTGCTATAGGAGGTTAGAGGAGATTAAAACATGCCCTACTTTTTCAAGATAGGGTTTCTTTCTTTTCTTCTCAAGCCCCACTCAAGGTTTCAATGGTGGATTCATGCTTGTATCCTTCATTTCATCCATCAATGACCTTCAACCCTTAAAGAACCATGACTATGTCATCATAAGCTACCTATCAAACACTGTATTAACATGCTTCAAGTACAAGTGGACTACTTGCAACTTGCAAAATAATTTTTGCTGCCTAGCACTAATTATCTAGGACTTCTATAGTAATTCTAGCTTCCATAGTGTCTTATGAAGTTTTTTAATGCTTCATCTTACTTCAAGGATTGATGAATAGCAAGCATTGAAGCTCTCTTTCGCTGTCTATTTGTATGAAGCGACCCTTGTAAGGTAGCTTTCGAGGATGTGAAATAGGAGCTAGTAAAAGCACCAGTTTCAAAAGCACCTAAAAGAGGCGAGGTATTTTACATATTTTCAGCAGCCACCATGCATAATATCAGCTGCTATTTAGCCCAAATCTGGGAGGAAAAGTGGTATCATCCGATAGCTTTTGCTAGTCGAAAATTGGGCATATCAGAAATTAACTATAGCTACATCGAGAAGTTGTGCCTTGCGATGGTCTTTGTGACTAAAAAATTCAGGCACTACATCCTATATGAGAAGGTAGTTTTCTATATGAAGGTGGAAGGGCTTAGATTGCTTATGAACAAGCTACAACCACCTGATCGTTTGGCAAAGTGGTTAATCACTTTGCAGGAGTTTGATTATGAGATTAAGAGTAAGCCACCGAGGTTGGAGGGTATTGTGGAATGCCTTGTGGATTTTGGGGAGCCGAAAGAGACTTTGGCTGAAGGAAGTGATATTGAAGAAATGTTTAAAATTGATACAGCTTCTATCCCATCTTGGTATGCTACTATCACGCATTATCTATCAATGGGAGAGACTGGAGCTGGTTTATCAAAATCTGAAAAGAGAAAAATCAGACAACAGGCTTTGAAGTTTTCCTTGATCGCTGGAACACTATATCGATAGCGTGTTGATGATATCTATCGCCGATGTGTGATGCATGACGAGGTTTCTTTCATCTTGGAAGAGTGCCATGACTCTACGTGTGGAGGGCACTTCGCTGGACGGTTGACGGCACAGAAAGCTTTAAGAGCTGGATATTGGTGGCCGTCCAACTTCCAAGATTCCTTTGAGTACGTTAAGAGATGTGATACTTGTCAAAGACACGACAACAGAGAGAATAGGAAACACCCACTTACGCCTATCATGGCTATCCTTCAATTTGAGAAGTGGGGCATTGACTTTGTGGGTCCTATCACCCTTCATCTACTACTTAGAAGAGGTACATTATAGTAGCAACTGATTATTTTACAAAATGGTCAAAAGCGCGGATGATGAGGCAGGACAATGCAAAAGAGACTACAAGTTTCCTCTTAGAGCAGATTATCTGCCGTTTTGGTCCACCGAAGGAACTAGTGTCGAACCGTGGAACCCACTTTTTGAATAAAGTGATCAAAAGCCTGACTGAAGCTTGGCAAATCAAGCACAACAAAACGACCCCTTATAATCCGCAAGCCAACGAGCAAGTCGAAAGTACTAATAAGTAGCTTGTGGGTATCTTGTCTAAAATAGTCTCTGAGAAGAAATGAGACTGGGATAGGAAGTTGTATGTGGTAGTATGGGCGTACAATACAACGTTCAAGCGAGCTACCGGCCATACTCCATTTAAATTAGTTTATGGGGAAGAGTGTGTGTTACCCCTCGAAATCGAGTTGCCAACCATACAGTTTGCAATTAACCACTCTTTGGGAGACGAGGATGCACTCTTTGAACATTTCACGACCATAGCCCACCTGTGTTAGAAATCAAGCTCACCGTCAGTTTGTCTTTATCTATGACCGACATCTATGACAGCTAGAGTGTGCAACTGTCTACATGTGACTACATTAAATAAGTCGGGTTAGTAGTCAGTTAGTGACATGACTAGAGTTAGTCTATCTAGTCTACACTTACACTAGGTCACTTTATCTTTGTATTGTGTGTGCTTTTCTGTTAAGAGTGTAGAACATGAAGGAATGGCAATGAGAGCCTGAAGGCTCAAGACAATGGAGTTTCCCTGTCTCTCTGTCTCTCAACTTTGAACATGGTATCAGAGCCTTACTTGGTGGACCTTTTGGAGCTGAGATCAGAGTGGGTAAATCTGAGAAAAAGGGTAGCAGTGCTGTATACACAGTATACATGGTATATGCAACACATTGAAGAGCTTTGGAAGCTCTCTGACAAGCCCAGAAGCACTTTTGGAGCATAGGTATATGCTGGAGGTCATATGTACCCGTTATGATCCATTGCAAGCTGATTTTGGTAACTGAAATACTCAGATGTGGAGCATTTTAGACAGGCTGAAAATTGTCATTTAACATGGACAGCAAGCATTTGTTCTTTATTGAAGCATAGTGTGACATTTGGTGACATCTATGAGATGTATGTACTGACATATGTATGTTAGAATGTTCATGGAGTGAGAAAAGCATTAAGTGCCACTGAATGCTAAAATTTTCGGAGCTGAAGCAAATGCAATCTTGTCTTTTTGGCTAAGTACAAATCGCAGAAGTAATGTATGACTTTGCTCATTAGAAACAGACAGTCTATGGTCACTACATAGTCATGCATTGACCTTGTCATAATGGAGCAAATGTATGGTTTGGTTTGAAGACACTTTGAAGCTGTTTGAAGCTGGTTATGCTGGTTTTTGGTTGACTGCAACCTGCAACTAAATTTGTTTACACTTGTATGTGCTGGTTATGCACTGTTCTGTGCCTCTATGCTCATGTCTTGACTACCAAATGTACTAGCAGCTACCTGGGAGATTTTGGAACATGTATGACATGATTATCACTCAGTTATGGACTTGAAATTACTGCTGGTTACTCATAGTTTACAGTTTTCAGACTGCATGTATGTACCCTGGCAGTGAGGTTACAACAAGCTTAAGCTGAAGCAAACACATAGCTTATGTATTGACAGTTATATCTACAGTTGAGACCACTTGTTTGTGGGTTGTTTTGGGGTGTCAGTGGGCTGAAATACCCTATTTTTTTTCTGCAATTTAGTGCAGAAAACTGTCATAAACTGTTACGGACTAAACTTGGTCAGTCATACTTATTGGTCTGCAGGGAGTCAAGCACTTGATAGACAGTCTATTGCATCATGGCTAATGCACATGGGATTGACAATATCACTCAGATAGTTGGAGAGAAGTTGGATAGCAAGAACTTTGCATTATGGAAATTCAGAATGAAAAACTTTCTGGTTGGCAAAGGTTATTGGGATCTATGTACAGGAGATGAGGCTACTCCTAAATTGCCTGAAGCAAATGCAACAAATGAACAGAAGAAAGCTCACAGGTTATGGACTGAAAGAGCATGTAAGGTATTGCATTGGTTTTCACTATGTATATCTGATGCTATGGCTATTCAAATCACTGGCTGTGAGTCTCCGAAGGATGCTTGGGATATACTGATGAGAAATTATGGAACCATGATACATGCACGGAAGATCCAATTGAAACAACAGTTCAATAATATGTCTAGAAATGGCAAGAGTATCCAGGTGTATACCACGGAGATTAAGACCATAGCTGATCAACTTGCTACTATTGGCTCAAGTGTATCAGAAGATGATATGATTGATGTTGCCTTGAATGGCTTAGGCAAAGAGTACAAAGCTTTTGACACTTTCATTTCTGTTAGAGAAGAGCCTTCTAGCTGGGAAGAGCTAGTTGCTTTGTTGTTGCATGAGGAAGTCAAACTTGGTTTGAATACAGGTTCGAATGCATCTTAGAGTAGAGACATTGTGTTATACTCTAGCCAGCGTGGCAGAGGATCTAGAGGTCGTGGTTCATTTCGAGGTCGTGGTGACACTCGTAATGCTTATGGACATGAGCAGCAGCAGAGTAATTGGCATGGTGTAAATACACAAGGCAAGCATGGATCTGGTGGGTTTAGAGACAGGGGGAGATCACCCCGAGGTAGAGGTGGTGGATCTGGTTCATGGCAGTTATCTGATCAGTCCAACAGGGACAAGGATTGCCATTATTGTGGCCGGTATGGGCATATTGCAAAGGATTGTTACAAGAAGTAGGGAGATATGAAGGAAAAGGGTAGACAACATGGGCACTATGCATCTTCCAATGGTGCTCATGATGAGCCAGTTGATAGACTCTTTGCCATGTAGCATGTATCCAGAAATGCATCGAGACATGATACAGATGATAGATGGTACATTGACTCTGGAGCGT
Source organism: Lygodium microphyllum (assembly GCF_053477565.2). NCBI lineage: Eukaryota > Viridiplantae > Streptophyta > Polypodiopsida > Schizaeales > Lygodiaceae > Lygodium > Lygodium microphyllum. Next base: position 49,853,946 of record NC_141150.1, on the reverse strand, counting down.
CAAACCACATGACACCACATGGAGAATGGTTTGATGAGATGGTTGCAGGTACACATGGTCATGTATGTACTGGGGATGACACCCAACATGACATAAAGCATAAAGGGATTGTTTCTCTTATGATGCCTGATGGCAAGAAGAAAGGCCTGCATGATGTATTACATGTATCGACCATAACAAAGAATCTGTTGTCTGTGGGTCAAATGGCAGAACAGAATTTGCAAGTGAGGTTTAACAAAGATGGGTGTTTCATTGAGGAGTATGGAAATGGCTGCAAGTTAATTGCCAAGGGCAGAAGGGATGGCAGGATGTTTACATTGGATGCGACCATTTTGGGACTCAAGGCAGCCGTGTTTGCTCATGATGAGAGTGCCATTCGGGATGTAGAGATTTGGCACAAGCGGATTGGACATGTCAATATACAAAAGCTGAAATCTATGCAGCAGAAGGAAGTAGTACTTGGATTACCTAAATTCAAGTATAATGATTTTGGTCATGTATGCCCTGCATGTCAGTTTGGGAAGCAGGCACGGTTTCCTTTCATGAGACATGTAAAAAACAGCACTAGGCCTTTACAGTTGGTGCACTCTAATGTCTGGGGTCCTTCACACAATGCTTCTTTTGGCGGTGCATGGCATTATGTCTCATTTATTGATGATTTCAGCAGCAGGTACACTTGGCTTTATATTTTGAAGCATAAAGATGATGTGTTTGATGTATTCAAAGACTTCAAGAAACATGCTGAAAATGAATTGGGCTGTTACATATCATGCTTGAGATCAGATGGAGGAGGTGAATATGTCTCAAATTACTTTGACAGGTATCTTGCTAAATATGGGATCAGAAGACAGCTCACATGTAGTTATACACCGCAGCAAAACGGTGTTGCAGAGAGGAAAAACAGGGTTTTGATGGAGTCAGCTAGAGCTATGCTGAATGAAAAATGTCTGCCAAATGGTTATTGGGCTGAAGCAGTGGTGACTGCTGTCTATATGCTGAATTGAACCCCTACAGCAGGGATTCATGATGTCACTTCGTATGGACAGCTGTATGGTCATAAACCTGATATTTCACACTTGAAGGTATTTGGCAGCATTGCATATGTGCATATACCGGATGAGAAGAGGAAGAAATTGGATCCCAAGGCAATGAAAAGTATGTTTATAGGATATGCACAGGAACGGAAAGCTTATAAGTGTTATGTACCTTCTACGCATGAGACACTCATAAGCAGAGATGTGGTATTGATGAGTTAGCATCTTGGTATGGGAATCCTGTTGCAGTGCTTACTGATGGCTCACCCAGTATGAGTCATGCTGAAAATACTCCTGCAGAGAGTACTTCCATGAGTGGTCAGACAGGTGATGTATCAACTGATCATATAGAATAAATTACCTTGCCTGCAAATGTTTTTGCAAATTCATCCACTATCGGGCCTGATCCAACTCGGGTTTCGTAAAAACATGGTATGACTATTTTTATGAAGAAAATGAAGGGTTTTTGGTATTTTATGATGGTAATGATGTTCCTATTGGATGAAAATTTGTTTGAGTGCTGGTTGCATCATGATTAATTGCTGTTTATAATTTTTTTTTGATTTTAGCAATGATTTACATGCGCTATTTAATTCTCGTAAAACCCAAAATGCGGTTTTTAAGCGGTAAAATGATAGTTTTGTTGTTTCGGGTAGGTGAAATGTGTTCCTATGGGGGAAAAATGGAAAATAAACTGAAGGTTACTACGCTGAAGTGATTGGAACAAGAAAAATCAAAAACTATAATATTTTATTTCCAAATAAATTAAGAAAATGGAGAAAATAAGGGAAAAAATAAAAATACGCTTCACAAAAATAAAAAAAAATATAATGATTATTTGTGGATGTATGGTAGTGGCAAAGCATGAGGTTTAGCCTCAGTTTGCCCTATCTCCTTGTCAAAGTTTGTGATTTATCACTTTTCATACATCAAAACATGACAAAATGAACCTCTACACGTATGCAACGAAAGCAATACCTAAACATAGGGGGTTAGGATGTTTGAATGGTGCAATTTATGTACTAATTATTGCTGATTTTCTGATGCATATCATGACATAGAGTTTGTTGTATTTTAATTAAGAGGATAGTAGCATGAGTGTTGTCTCGGTGCTATCCTTACATCGCTACAATGAGTTAGTGAATGAGCATTGGAAAGTTTGGTTGTGCACCACACGTTTCTGATTGGAAATTATGTTTGAGCACTTTAGGATCATCCACTTTTGCATATGCATGTCAACCATGGTATCAGAATACAAAGGACTGGATGCATAGCACCTATTTTCAATGATGATGACCCACGCTTGAGTGTGGAAAGGCAACCTAAGCCATAGGATAGACATTCGTTTCTTGGGGGATTATTTGGTAAGGAAACATGGTATCTCCTAGAATATGTTTAGAATAAAAGAGTGGAGTTTGTTCGTTTGTTCTATATGTTGAGCAGCGCATCAAGGGGCCAATCCCTGCGATATAGGATAGCTGCAGTGGGGCCGCAGTGTTTACATTGAGAGGTTGCCTCCCATGTATGTGATTATCGTGGCATTTATTGCCAATGTGTATGGGTTCTCCCTCAGTGGAGTTTATAGAAAGGGAAACGTTGGACTACAAAACTATAAACGCATAGGTTAGGCTTTGGGACAGTTCGTCCTTTAGCATCAGATAGACGCTCCTGGCCCGCGAGGCCATGTGGGTGTGTTTGTCTGTTATGAGCATGAGGTCCGGCTAGTGCCATAGCCAGTGCCGGCCCATTTGAGGTCCCTTCCCCACAATTAAGAGATCGGGTAGGACATTGGAATTCTTAAAGGTTTGACATCAAATAAGAAAGTAGGATTATCAAGATGTATCTATAGGTTTGTCAAGTAAGGATAGGAGTGTAAAGGTTTGGAACCTTACCAATTTCTTGCAAGTTGACTTTGAATCATCTTGGCTACATAGGCTACGTGAACTTTATTACTATCTCTCTTGTGCAAGTGGTGGCAAAGGATGGAGTATTGATTCTATGGGATCTTGCTGAGGTCATCTATGAAGATCTGGGATTTGGAAAGCAAGATCATAGTGAAGGAACAACTATGTATAAATAAGAGAAGGTAGGTTCCAAAAGGCCTACTACAAAGCATGAAGAAGATGGGATGTTCTAAACATGTGAGGTAGAACAAAGATTTATCGACGGCTAGAGAAGAGGAGCAAGAGCCAAAAATATTTTTGGTGGGGATAATTAGATGCAATGAAGGTAATAGTATTAAAGGACATGTTGAAAATACTCATTCAACATCATACTTGTCATGTTTCTTCTCCACTGATGAAGGGTATCGGTGATGTGGGCTCGTTATTGCAGCTTTGCAACCAAAGTAGAGAAAAACACATTTTGGTGAGAGCATTGGAAAATCAGCTGCCTTTCTGATCCCTTTCAAGTCACATTGTTTAGAACATGTGGTATTGAGTTTTTTCCTAGCTTACACTGCTAGATGTGTGCTTAATTTGAACCTCATACAGTGTTATCACACGGAAACCTATTGTTACAAACAGCACATCCAACACCTGAGCAAGTACTAGCAATATTTAGAAAACCATCAGTGTCTACAATAGTAATAGAGTATGATCAAGGCAAGATTGAGAAGGAAAGCATGGGTCTTTGGTCGGTCATGTGCTAGAGATTAGGGTGGCAGAAAGAAGCATGTTTTTTTAAATGGTCTTAAAAAATTTGCATGTAACTAGCAATTCAATTTATTGTATCATTTTATTGAATATCAAGTAGTTTGTTGGGCAAACAACACCACTTATCGTAGGCCTTGTAAATAATATTCAAAGCTCACCTCAAAAAAAGGTTGTTGTTGAAATTGTAGACCTTGAAATGATACAACAAGTCCTTTGTTGAGCAAATACACACACCCACAGTAGTCACTATAAGAGCATATTGTTTTATTACTCAAGGATTTGCAAACTTATAAGGGATTGAAGCTCAAGAAAACATGAAATTGGTGACCTATTTATTATATATGGGTAGAATATTGCTGTTATCATTGATCAAATTTGAAGATTTAGTAGAATATAATAGGGTCTAAAAGACTAAATTGCACATGCTCCCAAAGATGTTGAAGGTCTTTTTGGTTTTTTGTAATTATGCTTGATACAATGTCAAAGAGTTGCTATAGTTTTGCACTAATATTCACGTGTATTATAGAAAATCAGGTACAACCATTATGGAGTCTACACTAGGACGTTTTCCATATTCATCCATGTTACTTTTTTGAAGGAGCAAGAAATAAATTGAAGAATGCAAAGGAGGTTTTGTTTGGCTTGCATATAGTTTGTTTTAATTCAAGCATGGTGTTCATATTACAAGTTCATCATAGCTATATTACGGCTCTTGTGTGAACATCAATTAAAGCCATCTCCAGCAAATTAGTGAGGTAATTTGTGATTGATACTAAAATTATTATGTTTCTTGTACTTAACTAATGTCAACTTTCACATTCTGCTCATCTCTTCTAATTTTCAGACTTAGGGGTGGTTATCTTGTGCACCTTAGATGCAGAAAATTGTATTTGTACAAATGCCAAGTCATGCTTGGAAAAAGGTGTTTTACTTAATGCTTGAACTGTTAATAGTGGTAAATCTAAAGACGAGGGTTTCAATTTTTCCTGAGTCTATTTGTTGGTGTAGCTTGTGGTGGACTTGCGAGGAAGTGCACGAAGACTCACACAAAATCAAGTAGTAGTTTGTGGATAAAGGGTAAAATACTCATGCAAGCGGAATATCAACGGGCTCTTATTCTTGATGGTAAGATTACTAGTTCATTATAATAGCTTTATTCCATGGCTACATATGTATTTCCAATGCTTGTAAAGGAATTGAGATAGTTTTTCTTTTAATTTCACAACTCCCTTGTATTAGTTTTAAGCATAGTCTAAAGTTATGGCTGCACGTATATGTTGTTGGCCATGAAATACTTGGTTTTTGGTGGTTTAAGTTTGTAGTCATCCAATCACTAATCTATGAAGGAAAGGTGAAGAAAGTGAGGCTTTCAAGGTAAGAAAATGGTCCCTTATTAAAATTGGTCCATCCATTAGTTGTTATAGCTAGTGAAGAACCTATGTTGGTTGTGAAGGGAAAATTTATTTTCACAAAGAAAGTAATTGCTTTTGGTTTATTTTGGGTAGGGCCATAGTGTGATTGGTAAAGCTATTTTGCTAATTTATCTGATATGTAAGGATAGTATGCATATACTATGAAAAATGTGCTCTCCATGATGTCTTTAGTGTTAGAAATTGAAAAGAGTGCAGCTTCTTTTGGAAGTGGAAAGTGTGTCGAGCATGTGCAAACTATTCATTTTCCTGGTAGACTTGCCAATGTCATAGGATGATGTTTTGTGGAGGTAAAGTGACTTGTCTTCTTTTGATTATGATTGTGAATGTTGTAGTTTATTTCTTTCAAAGGTGACAATTGTCGACTAAATATGTTGGGGTGGAACAATAGTAGAGCATGATTGTAGGTTTGTTCGAGTATACAATAGGGTTCTTCTAAGGTACAATGTCTAATGGGCTCAGATCTACAATTAAAATTGTTGCAACATTAAGATTGCATTAGTAGTGATAATAGATGTGTATTGCAATAGGGAATTTATAGTAGAGGGTGTCAATATTTCTATGTTGTACTTTTGGGAAAACAAGAGTTGAAGAGTAAATAGTAGCTGATAGTAGTAAAGTACCATGAGTTTTATATATGTAATTCAGATGAATGCATGATGATGAAAAAATTTGATGCTAGTGGTAGATCAGATGTAGGAGATTGCCTGATGTGATCTACCTCACTAAGGAAATCTTCATATGTAGGGAAATTTCACTACATATGTAAGGAAATTTCACTACATATATAGGGAAATTTTATGTTTTCCCTACATAGGAGGAAATTTCATGCTTCCTAGACAAGAAAGTTTTCCTAGTGTAGGTATCATTAGGAAAAATTTCCTATATAGGGAAATTTTTTATGTAGAGTAAGTAACACTAGGGAAAATTTTCCATGCAAGAAAATTTGAAAGTTTCCTATGTACACTAGGAAAAATTTCCTATGTAAGGAAATTTGCAATGTAGTATAGGTATCATTGCGAAAAATTTTCTATGTAGGAAAATTTCCTACATAGGAAATTTGCTATGTGATTTCCTAGTTACATTAACTAGAAAATATCTTATGTGATTCCCTAGTTACATTAACTAGGAAATGTTTCACTTCCCCTATTTTACTCTCCTTACTTATATCCATTTGTAATTAGGGAATTCCTTTTTTTTTCCCTATCTAGGGAATCATCAAAAGTTCCTTGTGGCTAGAGAGTTGTGCTTGTGTAGCTAGTGATGTAGTTGGGGAAGATAGACAATGTCTTAAAGGGAAACAACATTATTGAACCATAGGAGTTCAAGTAAATTGAAAGCATATTGCCATTTACAAGTGATCTAGTCAACTATAAATATTGAGGGCTGCCTACAAATAATATAAGTAGCAAATTTGTTATTACAAGAGGATTCAATAACCTACTATCATTGTCAAGTAACTACTATGCATCCATAGTAGTATAGGTTTTTGCAAAAAAGCATTGTCGTGCTTATGGCCATGGCATTGTGAGAAATGCGGGATCTAGAGCATGGCAAAGACGGAAGCTATGGAGGATGGAAGGAGAAGTGTGGACTCATAATGGAAAAGACACTGTTTGTTACACAAGTGAATTAGGTTCCAAGATTGAGACTTGGACTCATAAACACAATCTTGTGTATGTGGACAATGACAGTGACACTTCACTGAAAAGAAAAGAGTACTATCATTGCATTAAGAAAAGGAAGCAAGTACAATGCTTTATAGGAAAGTAGGAAACTGCAGTAGGCACCACTGTGCATATGGGATAGGTAAACCTGCATGTCCTTAACCCTGAAGCTCCATACAAAGAGGCTGTTTAGTGAGTGTGATTGCTGATTCTCAACACCCCTCCTCAATCACAACTAGAAAGACACAAAGTGTGTAGAGACTGTAATGAGAACCACCTGCAAAGTGTGGGCACACCACAAACATGGTAGACACCAGAGGCTGTCGCAGAAAAGGCTAAGTGTGGGCACCAAAACATGATGGACATCCAGAGGCTGTAACAGGGGCCTCACAAAGTGTACAAGGACTGTAATGCCAAGTTACATAAGGAGTTTACAAAGCTTATGGCACGAAGCATTAGGGCAAGGAAGTACAAGGCTTTTAAAACAGTCTATCAGAGTTATGAGAGTAGAAGGACTGATGAGTCTTGTCCTTCTGATCCTGGTGGACTTCATCTTCATCTTCATCTTCATCTTTTGGTCCATGATCTTCTTCTTCTTTTACAGCTGCAAGATAGGCCTTTTGGGACCTCTTCCTAGCATGACAGAACTTTTCAGTATGTCCGATCCTTTTGCAGAAGTCACAGAAGAGCGGTTCCTTTTTACCTTTGTATCTGTTGTTTACATATAACATTTGTTCATCCTTTGAAGTGCTGGGCTCTTCTTTGCTTTTAAGTTTCTTTTCTTCTTCTAACAGAGATGCCTAGATATCAACAAGTTCAGGATTTGGCATGTTGATTAAAGTTGTTGATACATTATTATATTCAGGAGGCAAACTCTTAAGTAGAACACCGATGCAAACATCTTCATCCATTTTAATGTTGATTCCTACAAGTTGGGTTAGGAGTCCTTCCATGTAATTGAGATGTGTGGCAAGTGATGTGCTGGACTTCATTTCGAGTCTGAAGAACTCAATCAGGAGACCATACTTTGATGATTTAGATTGTGCACCGAACAGGGTGTCAAGTCTTTTCCATGTATCTTGTGAGGTCTCACAGTTATCCACATGGTAGATATAACTGTCGTCTAGCTCCAGTTTGATAATGGCCTGGGCTCTGTCATCATTATTTTGCTAAGTAGTTGCAAGGTCCGCATCCTGAGGTTTCTTCTCTTTGCCATTTGTGATGGCCCAGAGACCCTTTTTCATCAAGATGAGCTTGATGCGGGTTTGCAAGGTGTGAAACCCGACTCCTTTGAATCGAGCATTTGGAGAGTCTTTTCCCATGTTGAGGTTGCAAGATCAGCAGCAAATCAACACCAGAATTCTGAGATTTTATTAGTAGAAGAGCAGAATGTAGTGTGTCAAGAGACACAGTTAGTGACAGTGTGAAAACACACTATGTCAGTGTTGATGTTGAGCTTGATTCTTCTTGTTCGGGATCGCTCGATCGTTCTTCAATCTTCTCAGGTCCTTCCCCTCCTTGATTTGATGCTGGGTCAATGGATTAGAGTGACAGAGGCTTGGGTTGATTGTCAGGAGAGAAAAAAACTGAGGAAAAAAAGTTTGAGAAATTTTGGCTATGGTGAAATTAGGGTTTCTGAGACAGGGGCCTGGTTTTTTCAACATTGCAGGAGCTATACTTGATCATTTTCAAAAATTTTTACATGCCTAGGAAGCTGATTTCATGGGCTATCAAAGCCCCATGATAATCGTCAGGATCGTGGACTGTATGAAGCATGCAGGCACGTCGAACAGATTCGGCGCAGTTCAGGATAGGTTTCCGCGATTTCCGCAATGCTGGGGTCAGGGCGCAGCAATGTCATCAATTCACGTGCCAGGATGAAGCACCTTGAGTAGAAGAACAACTCCCTAGAAGAAATCAAGAGCTGAAATGGCCTGATTGAGGAGTTATTGAAGCTCCAAGTAAGGTAGGTCCTGTCTGGCTATGGCAGACACAGAGCAGAGATTGAGGATTTTCGCAATGCTGAGCTTCAGATGGTCAAATGTCCTGGATTGATGTGATACAAGGAAGCTTTGTGAGTTGAGGAATACTTTTCCAGAAGGAAGCTCCAAGAGATTTGACTTGTGGAGTGAGATATAAGTAGCTTAATCTGAAAGGGTGCTGTTGGCTATGGCTGCCATGGAAGCTTCAGTGAGAGTAGAGTTGGGAGATGAAGTCATGAGCTGACATTGAGCTAGATTGAGGTTGAGAGGAATCAAGAGAGGCTGGAGAAGCAATGCCATGCCCAACTGGGCTCTGATACCATGTGAGAAATGCGGGATCTAGAGCATGGCAAAGACGGAAGCTATGGAGGATGGAAGGAGAAGTGTGGACTCATAATGGAAAAGACACTGTTTGTTACACAAGTGAATTAGGTTACAAGATTGAGACTTGGACTCATAAACACAATCTTGTGTATGTGGACAATGACACTGACACTTCACTGAAAAGAAAAGAGTACTATCATTGCATTAAGAAAAGGAAGCAAGTACAATGCTTTATAGGAAAGTAGGAAACTGCAGTAGGCACCACTGTGCATATGGGATAGGTAAACCTGCATGTCCTTAACCCTGAAGCTCCATACAAAGAGGCTGTTTAGTGAGTGTGATTGTTGATTCTCAACAGGCAAATGTGCAAGAAAATAGGCATTTTTCTAAGATTAGTGTTGCTTCAACTACAAGGGTTACTACTTCTAAAAGCGAAAACGGATGCATAAAGAGAGGATATATGCAAGGGGTGATCATAAAAGCTATGGAGAAAGCATAATCATCTCAACCTGAGTGGAGCCACAACTATATTAGTCAACATCTAAAGCAAGAGAGGCATTAGTACTTTAAGAATGTGTGGGCTATTATAGTTCATGTGGAATTGGGGTCAATTCAAGGATACACTCTCATTATATTAGAGTTTTGAATGTACCCAACAACTTGTGGGATCAACAAGTCTTAGAGAAGTCGTCTTTTGGATAACTTTCTACTATGTAAGATACAACAACTAGAGATAGAGCTAACAACTTCTTCTTTTGGCTATTTTTAAGAGGCATGAGTTGCAATATCATTGGTAGTTTGTGAAAGGGATTGAATAATAAAACAAAGAGAGATCATTTTTACGTTAAATGGACTATTTATACCAAGATATTGTGTATCAATCTTAAAAGAGAGAAGGAATAATCATGGTAATAATCATTTCAAGTGTGAGTGATACAAATACAGGTTTGATTTGTTGAAGCAATAGGTCTAAAGGTTTTATTATATCATTGATATTCTTGGGGCATTGATCATTCATGGTTTATATTTAGAATGAGCAATTTATATTTCCAAAAGGGGAGGTGCTATTTTAGAGGAGGAGAAAAGAAGTAAAAAATAGGTAGTGATAGAGAATATTGCTAATACTATGCCCAAGAAGTACTATTGAGGAGTTCACACACTGTAGGTGATAGTTGCACAAAGAATAAAGGAAAGATAGAATAAAGATCAAACATGGCGCAACCAATAGATCATCAAATGCAAAATAGCCCATAAGGTAGCTATGCAACTTGAAAACACTATTGCTTATTCCTAAGCGTGTTGAAACATGAAAACATAGACTATTGTAGAATAAATACAAAGATAGCATGTTGAAAATAATGGGTAGTTTGATGTATGTCATGATAGCCACTCGTCCTCACATAGCATTTGGAGTTGGAGTTGTGGCATGCTATATGGCTACACTTGGAAGGTGGCATTGGGATGTTGTAAAGGGTATCATGAGGTACCTTAAGGGCATTGCAGATATGTGCATATAGTATGGTGACAAGATAAAGGAGTCATGGGATACACTAACTCTGATTATTCACGACATGCAGATAGTAGGGGTGGTAACATGACATCCATGTCAAGTTTTATGGCATTGTTTTTACTACTACAAGTTTGTATTTATCCCTCTCTCTAAATGGGGGAGATGTCAATGATTGGATCAAGGGTGAATATAAAATCTTCAAGTAGTTGAAGGACTTACCAATATGGTTGTGTGGTGTTATCGATAATGAAGAGCATCCATAATCACTACATTGTGCATGACTACTGTTGATGCAATGGTATAATATTTCCACGTAGTTAAAATATGGTTAGTTAGTTCATAAGTTAGTAAAGTCAATTAGTTAGTAATAAGTTAGTAAGATACTTAGTTAGTAAAGTTAGTTATTAAGGTTAAGTTCGTAAGTTATATAACTAATAACTAACCTTACTAACTAAAGCAAAACTAATGTTAAATAATAACTAACTAGCTAATGCTAAAAAAATTAATGTTTAGAAAAGAAAAAAAGGGGGCCGTCAAATTGACGGCCATCCCTAATCATCATCTTCTTCATCATCATCATTATCATCATCGTCATCATCATCTTCGTCATCTCCTTTATCATAATCATCTTCTTTACCATAAATATCTCCTTTACCAACAAAACAGGCATTGACCAGCCTCATAAATCCCCCTTTTTTTCAAAAAAATAAATAAAAATAAATAAATAAAAGAGAAAGAAGCTCCCCACTCTGAGTGGAGGAGCTTTCTTTGCACAAAGAGAGCAGAAAGAGAGGGGAAGGGAGAGGCAACATGCACTCCCTTCTGCCTATATAAAGGCATGCCCTCTACTCAATTTAGAGGGAGGTGCAAGGAGATGTAAAAATTGATTGCATGTACATGTGTCCTTTTCCCTTTTATATGCCCCTAATTCAATTATTTGCATTCCATCCCCACTTAGATGTTTTTGTCCTCAAAAACAAAAATAGGACTTATCACAAATTGCCAAGTGGTGGAAAGGGGCAGGGTGCTCTGCATGGACTAAAATAAATTGGCCTAATCTTCAAGGATTCACGAAATAAGTACAACTAAGAGCTGAGAATTAAGTATAAAGCATTGACAGCCATTGGAAAATATGAAAATTGTTGAGATGTTTGCAATCACACCTACTTTAGTCTCTTTGTAAGGAGAAGTGAGGGCTCAGGACTAGAATCCCATATGCACAGTAGGAGAAGTGCTACCACCTAGTTTCCTATAAAGCATTGTACTTGCTCTCTTTTCTAATGCAATATCATAGTACTTTTTTCCCTTAGTAAAGTCTGTGTCATTGTCAATCTATACACAATATTTTTTTAATGATTCCGATCTTCCATCTTGGAACCTAATTCACTTGTGTAACAGTCAGTCATGTCAGTGTCTTCATGAACTCACTCTTTCTCTTCCAACCTCCATAGCTTCCGCATCTGCCATGCTCTAGATCTCGCATGTTTAACATGGTATCAGAGCTCAGCTGAGCATGGCCCAGCTCTCCTTTCACTCCTCTCAGCTCTCTTCATCTCAGTTTGAGTGTATGACCCCCATTCCTCACTTGAATCTCACAGTCACCTTGTGGTAGCCATAGCTAGATAGGACATGTTGCACTTGGAGCTTTCATATCTCATCATAGAGCTCATATCTTTGGAAGCTTCCTTCTAGAGAGTTGAGCTTTTTCTCAGGGAGAAGCTTCTTATCACATAACACCTTGACATTGGCCACTCCAAAGCCCAACATTGCCAAAATTTGTGGTCGCTGCCTAGAATGCACCTACTGTCGTTCATACTACTGCCGCCGTCACTATAGCTCGTGATGTCAACGACCACCATAGGGCTTTGATAGCTCATCATTCAAACTTTATGTCCATATAAAAAGTTTTCAAAATGATCAAGTGTAGCTCATGACATGTGCAAAAGACCAAGCCTGGGTCAAAACCCTAAAACCCTAATCCAGGAAGCCATAGCCAAAACTTCACTAAAGCTCAAAAATCTCATCATTTTCTCTCTCCTGCCACCTGGAGCAACCCAATCCCACTCTAATCTACTCTCCCAGCATCAAATCAAGGAGGGGAAGGACTTGGAAATATTAAAGAAGGACCGAAAACCCCGAACTAAGAAGATTTAAGTTCTACATCAACTCAGACATAGTCTTTACATAGTGTGTTTTCACACTATCATCACTTGTGTCTCTTGACACATTGTAATCTAGTCTTCCACTGATAAAATATGAGACTTCTAGAGTTGATTTGCTGTTGTCCCTACAAAATTCAACATGGGAAAAGACTCTCCAATAGCTCGCTTCAAAGGAGTCGGGTTTCATACCTAGCAAACCCACATCAAACTCGTCGTGATGAAGAAGGGCCTCTCGACCATTACCACTGGAAAATAAAAGAAGCCTCGTGATGCGGACCTTGTAGTCACTTAGAAAAAGAATGATGATAAGGCTCATGCCATTATCAAACTGGAGCTAGACAAGAGCTATATCCACCATGTGGATAACTGTGATACTTCACAGGATACATGGAAGAGACTTGACACCTTGTTTGGTGCACAGTCTAAGTCATCAAAGTATGGTCTCTTGATTGAATTTTTCAGGCTTAAAATAAAGTCCAACACATCACTTGCCACACATCTAAATTACATGGAAGAACTTGTAACAACCCAGCTTACAAGAATCAACATTAAAATTGAAGAATGATGTTCTACTTAAAAGTTTGCCTCCTGAATATAATAATGTATCAACAATTCTAATCAATATGCCAAACCCTGAGCTTGTTGATATCCAAGCATCACTCTTAAAGGAGGAAAAGAAGCTAAAAACTAAGGAAGAACCAAGCACCTTTAGAGATGAACAAGCATTATATGTTAGCAACAGGTACAAAGGCAAGAAGGATCAACTCTTCTATGACTTTTGCAAAAGGACCGACACACCAAGAAGTTCTACCACGCTAGAAAGAGGTCCCAAAAGGCCTATCTAGTTGTTATTAAAGAAGAAGAAGAACATGGATCAAAAGAAGAAGAAGAAGAAGAAGACCACCAAGAGAAGGACAAACCTCATCAGTCCTTCTATTTGGATAGACTCTTTTAGCCTTGTATTGCCTAGTCCTAATGCTTCGGACATAAACTTGTAAACTCCTCATGTAGCCTTGTACTATAGCCTCTGTACACTTTGTGAGGACCCTGTTACAGCCTCTGGATGTCCACCATGTTTATGGTACCCACACTTAGCCTTTTTTGCGACAGCCTCTGGTGTTTTGCCATGTTTATGGTGTGCCCACACTTTGCAGGTGTTGTTTTCACTAAAGCCTCTATACGCTTTGTACTTTTAGTTGTGATTGAGGAGGGGTGTTGAGATGTTTGCAATCACATCCACTTTAGTCTCTTTGTAAGGAGCAGTGAGGGCTCAAGACTAGAATCCCATATGCACAGTAGGAGAAGTACTACCATCCAATTTCCTATAAAGCGTCGTACTTTCTCTCTTTTGTAATGCAATGTCATAGTACTTTTGTCCTTCACTAAAGTCTCTGTGTCATTGTCAATCTATACACAAGATTGTGTTTATGAGTCCAAGCTTCCATCTTGAAACCTAATTCACTTGTGTAACAGTCAGTCATGTTAGTGTCTTCATGAACTCACTCTTTCTCTTCCAACCTCCATAGCTTCCGCATCTGCCATACTCTAGATCCTGCATGTTTAACAAAAATGAAATCTTGGACCAAAATGTTGCCGTTAAGAGCTACTCCCAGATGGAGACTCTATGATGTCTACTACACACCTTCTTGTACTAAATTTTTAATAACTTTGGATTGGCTAATCCGAATCAAACATGCTATAGCTCCAGATGAAGCTCTCTTTAAGTACTTTTAGCCCATATGACTCACACATCTTTGACATTAATTCAACATTAAAGCTGGTCTAAAACAAAGTTTTTTTTTGCACAAGGAAATAAAGCCCACTAGTTAGCATGATATTGTCTCAAATCTCTTAAAGGTAAGGACATCATTCCCAAAGTAATGCTGATCTATGTAGAGAGTTAAGTCTAGCCCTTAGCCTCCCCGGTCAAAAGGAAAGGTAACATCCCGTCCATGCATCGTGACCACCAAATCAAAGATATCATCACTCATGAAATAACATGCATGTATGAATGAATTCACAAAGGCATAAGCAACTGAATCAAATAGAAGCCCATGTTCATAGTCTTCCTCATTAGAAACTTCATAGGCTACAACTATAAACCCTTTATCGTCCTCTTGATCATCATCAAAATTTTCTTTGGCAACATGACTGTCTTTATCCTCTTCATCTGGAAATTCAAGTACCACAAATATCCTTGCATTATTTGCTCTACACATATCTTTGTGATTAAGATACATCCGTTCAACACATCTATAACATAACCCTTGAGCATGCAACTCCCTAATCCGATCACTAGTTAATTGTTGAGTAAAGTTAATTGTTGAGCTTTACTGGTTTTAGACACAATGTTGCCCACATCATCACTATATAGATCAACAATAGAATAATCATACTATTGTCCATGGTACTCATGAGAAGCATATGGCTGAGAAGTACATGAATGTTGCTCATAGTCATATTGCTGTCCATATAGGTATTGGTGTCCATGAGAGAGTGATTGGCTATACTCATTGTTATACATATTTAGCAATGAGTGCAAATAGTCTTGTTGAGTTTCTGCATCAGCCATGGCAATTGATACAACCAACATATACTTATCATGTACATGCACTAAATACTCTTGCAAACCAATATTACCATAAAGATTGATGAGAGATTCCAAAATGCATGGTTGTACCAACCGATTCATATGAGATGTCAAATGTTTGACAAGTGCTCGTTCTATCTGGATGACATCTATCACTTCAACTGCCATCGTGGTTGCATCAAACTCCATAACTGCATATGCCAATACATCAATCATGTCAAGCATGTGAGCAGTTGACTTGTTGAGTTCCATTTCTTGAATGATACTCATAATATTGCTACTAGATGCCACTTGCCTCCTATAAGACACTTCAGAGTCAATATTGCATTGTGGTACATGATAGGGATCAAAACCATGTGAGCAATACCCTTGTTGAAGCATCTCTTGCATCATAATCTACTGATGTTGATGAAGTTTTGTTGCCATTTTTGCTATACAAACACTCTCAAATTACAGCTACTCTGAAGTCCACTTTGAAAAGCAAGTATGCAACCAATCTAGTAGTGGTGAACTTATCATAAGAACAATAGATTAGTTATCAATAGTTGCACTCAATCCTTGTTCATGCCCTTAAGCTTGCTAGAAAGATTAGACCTATTCAAGCCCTTAGTCTTGCTAGATTTGTGCAAAGGAAAATACTTCCAAGCCTTGATGCAGTATAATATGCAACATCCCTCTAAAATCTCAATAATGACTCTAATACATCTTCTTCTAAGTTTGAACAAACGGATGCTGGACCTAGAAACTTTCCTACTTTGATAGAACAAACCAATGCCAAAGAACTCTCGAATGGTTGGGATGCTTCAGTCGATTTTCACAAGCAAGCACTAGTAAGGATCATTGATAAAAACCATGCTCCTGCTTTTTTTTAATGATCAAGATTTCTGCAACCATAATCTACTGGATGTTTCTCTGTGTTACCCTAATATGACTATTAATGGAGCTTAGAGTGCCAACTTGTTGCCTGCAAATGAGCGCACTCTATGATGCGCTGCATCCAAACTCCATCCAAATCAAAATCTAGTGTGTGTCATGTACACATCATTGTACGTCACTAGAAAAAGAAGTGGATGAAGAGATAGTGCTTCTGTGTGAGTTGTTGCTGCTCCTGTAATAGATAGCCCTTGAGGCATGCTGCTATCCAGGATGCAAAGATGAGCATCAATCTAGACAAGGTAGATGCTTATAGTGCCACTGTCCAGCCTGGAAACTGTTGCTGCCCTATCAAGGCTGATAATGATTCTGCTACAACAATGTTGTCTGCCATGCATCAATGATCTCGAGTCTCTAAATGTTGGGTTATTTTATGCAGCAAATCGACTCAATGCCTGTACATCTCCAGATTGCTTTTGTGGCTTCTTGTGAGCTTCTCAATGATGAGATCGCACTTGAAATTACTAGCTTTTTGATCGGGGTTCCACTAAAGCGAACTAAATATGCCTCAAATCAACTTGTCATGTTCAAGAGTCTCTGGCGGCGACTGATACCCGAATGAATATAGAGCAGGTTCTCCTTTAGATCAGGTGCCAGGTTCTTGGGTGGATTTGCCACTTGTTTGTGATACGAAGGTTATGTTCAGTAGCAGAGGAGATGATCATTATGCAGTCTTGTTTGCTGAATGAATATTGGATTTTCTCAACTCCCAAGAAGAATTCTCACTTGTTTGTGATACGAAGGTTATGTTCAGTAGCAGAGGAGATGATCATTATGCAGTCTTGTTTGCTGAATGAATATTGGATTTTCTCAACTCCCAAGAAGAATTCTCAGTGTCCAAGGCATCCTACTACTTGGTAATTGAGATAGCCTTTTATGCAATATCTATGCCTGCATGTGAATCTCGTTGTAGGCTTTGACACTGTGGTGAGGCTTGCTATGATCAAGTTGATTCTTATTCAAGTGGGAGCAAGAAATCTGAAGAAGGAGAAGAAGCAAAAATTTGCTTCGTCAAGGAGCTGTCTACACCCTCTAAACTAATGTTCTTTCTGATATAGATCTTCCTGCTTTTGATCCTGAGAGCATATTTTCTCCAGGCATGCTGCTTCTTCAAGCCATGATCACTCAAGTTGAAGGAATTTTGGCACTTCGACTTCTCCAGAAATGGCATGCCTTCAGCAAGATGATGATCAAGCAGCTGCACTTGTGTCGATGAGTGATGAAGTGAGGTGCCAAAGCAATGGCTGCAAATCACTTGAATCACTGACAACAGAGAAAACAAGTGTAGGTCCTGCTTGTGACTCGCTTAAGTCATTGGCAATGCTTAGTAATAGGTAGTAATAGGGTTCAAACTTGGGAAAGAAGGAAATGAGAGATGATAATGCATTCTAGAAACCATTGTTCTCACCCCTAGGCCACTCTTAATGCTGCCAATACCATCAGTCTATGTCATGGATGATCCCTTTTTAACTAAACCATGATTTTGAGGGAGAGCCCTAAGCACGTGTACAAAAGGCCTCATATGATCCAGAAACCACAAAATGAAATTGCCCACGATGTAATTGATTACATCTTACAAGAGACATTCAAGGCACAATATCCTTCCGTGAGAGGTGAAAAAAAAAAGGTCATCAATGTCATCACTAGATGGTCAAAAGGTTATGGATTTGTAAGATTTGGTGAGGACTCTAAAAGGTCAAGAGCAATGAAAGAAATGAATGGTGTGTAGTGGTTGTTTCACAGCAGACACCTATAAAAGCTTCATATCCATCATAGGCATACAACACTCCTCCATCTGCTACTTCATAGACATTTGCAAACAACATTGATCAGTGAACAGACATCTGTCAATCCCAGCTTGTAACGCATGCAATGCAAAATTCCCCGATGAGGTTGCATAGAAGTCCTATTACCGCTTAGACTGGCACCAGTACAGCCTTAGAAGAAAGATTGTTGGTGTACCCAAGTACCTAAGGCTTTGTTCAATTTAAGGCTTCAGGCCTTGGCAGATAAAAGGAAGAAATAGGAATCTTCTCAAGCAATTCTATATAAATGTTCTATTTGTGATAGGGAGTACCGGAGTATGAAAGCTCATGCACAGCATTATTCTAGGCTGCACCTTCCGAAGAAGGCAGCAAATGAAGCAAATGCTTCTGTACAACAACCTAGTGTATGACATACTCCATCTTCTTCCCCTTCTCTTTGTTATCGTTGTTGCAGGCTGTCCTTAAAGGTCAAGTAAATTCTCTTCTTGGTCCAGATGCAGCTCCGTTTGAAGCCCTCATTGTTCAACTCATGAGCCCTAGCAATGAAGATCGTGGTCAGGCTGAGCAGCTTGGGACTCGTCACCTTGACACCTTCTTCCTCAAGCTTGTTTTCACTCTTCGTGCCTCATCCAACCGACTTGTGCAGGTTGAGCATAATGAGAAGGCAAATCATGCATGGGCAGATCATGGCAAAGGGCAATTTGTCAAAGAAGAAGATAAAGATGGAAGTCACAAGACCAGATCTATGTCCCCAGTACAGTAAATCCAACATTAGAGCTCTTTCATGCCACTTCTATGACATTAGAAACCATAAAAAATGGTTTAAATCACCCTGTTCTTGGTGTCAATAGAGCATGAAATACTACTGTAGCTCACATGATGCTTTTTACTTCAAGAATAGTTATGATCTTGCTTGAAATGATTAGAAGAATCAAGATAGAGCTTGTATTTTGGCCATGGATTCCCCGGAAGAGAGAGATGTTGATGATTCCACCATGAAAGCTTGAAGAAAGAAGGAAGAGGAAGCTTGCTTTCAAAAGCTACCATGACTAGTCTCTCTTTTTGCTCCAACTAAGTCCTCTTTAACCAAATTGGCTACCAAAATGCCTAGAATTGAGTGACCACCTGCTATTTAGACCATCCACCACCATATCTATCCTTTCCAGCTTCAAAGATCTCCAGATTTTTCTTCTTCCAACAACTATAGGTGTCCTACAAATCATTGCTAGTCACTGTCCATGCCTACTATCTATGATACTTGTTTGAAATTGATTTTTATGGTGAAAATTTGAGCTGAAATAGAAGAAAAATGGATCAAAGACCAATGCTCTAATACCACTTGTCAAGAAGTGAACCAGAGAGAGAGAAAGAGGAGAGAGAAGACTGCAGAGAAGAGAGAGATGGAGTGCAAAAGAGAGAAAGAGAGTGACAAGGAGAGAGAAAAACTAGAAATGGAGAGAGAAAGAATGAAAAGAAGAATAGAGATGGCTAGAAGCCATGAAAGGATAGGAAGAGCTAGAGAGAGAAGAAGGACAAAGTTGTATTATTGTGTAAAAGCTGATTGCATGTACATGTGTCCTTTGCCCTTTTATATGCCCCTAATTTAGTTCTTTACACATGGTTAGAATAATAATTCTTTCTAAGTGCAAGTTTGCAATAAATTATTAATCATCATGATTTACCATTGGTTGATATTAGATCAGTTTGAGATGTCTTTAGTTTCATGCATGGTAATAGTGCCATGTAAAACAACCCATAAACTTCAATAGAAAGGTGGTTGTCTTGATCTAACCACTCATGGATCATGTCTTTTTTATATCTAATAATGATAGTATTTTGGAAACTATGCTTTCTATCAATTCCTTGTTCATGTAGTCTAAAATGTGGAACCTTTTGTGTATTTAGGTTGTCTTTGTGTTGCTTCTATTCTAGTTTATGATGTTTGAGAGGATATGCCAATACAATACTAAATATTATTGTGTACATATTACTCCTAAATATGAGCCCACAACTTCTTGATGCCTTTGCTTCATTTCAATCTAGACTTTTAAGAGGTTCTAAAGCCAAGTGATAATGTATCATAACCAAACACTCTTCACATGTATATAAATAGTAAACAACCCATTGTCTTACCCATTATGTTTATATATACATAATTTTCAAATAGGAAAAAAATTCCATACAACAATAAGTCTCACCCATGTAAAAATTGAAACAATTATTATGCATGCAAAGATACGAGCTATGGTACAAGATAAAGTGGTAAGAAAGTAAAGATTGTGATCGACACATTCAATCTTTCAAGTTAGAACCAATTGCATGTTGCTCTCAAGGATTCACGCTAGCAAATGTAGGATAAGAATAGGTAGCAAATGATGAGAAATCTATCTTGAAGAAGATATCTGCAAAAGGAGAATAGGTAGCAAGTGATGAGAGATCTATCTTGAAGAAGTTATCTGCAAAAGGAGAACCTCTTGAAGATCTCAAGATGCAAAAAAATCAAGAGAGAAAACCAATTTAGATCCTTAACTATCCTTTAGAAATGCATGAACCATCAACATCGATGCTCTAACTCCTTCAAGTAGGACGTACTTGACTTATACCTCAACATCAACCAAATCTTGCAGGAGGACCTACAATTTGATTCATTAAGAAGTCAAGTGTTCAACACATGAAATTCTTATTCAACAATACTTACATCAATATCAAGACTTGTACTTGAACTGTCCTCGGCTCAATATATACATTGTATGCACTTGAGTGTACTAACCAATCCTAAGACTAAGTTTACTTTCGTTTATCAACCTTATGTTCACTTACACTTTCATTTCAAACATATGTAAGGCTATGAGGCCTAATTGTATTGCACTTTGCTTGTTTATCTATTTGAAAAAAGGAAAAGAAATATAAACCCACATGCATTGCACTACACATAGTTGTTCTCGAGTTAGAAATATTTGTTGACCTTTTTTAGTCAGCTTCATCTCTAACCCCTTAGCCCCTCTTTCCAATTTCCCCCACGTTCACTCAGAGCTCATCAAGGGTAACACACACCTACAAACTCCTGACTTCCTATAATTAAACTTGTCTCCTTAAGTCACTTACACTTTTCTTCCCTACACCTCTTTTACACTTGTGCTAGTAGCTCATCCCATCCAAGCAAGGTGGAAAAGACACTTTAAGAAGGAAGATATCATACATATTAATTGTCACTTGCATATGTGTATATGTGTGTGTGTTTATGTGTGTTCATATATTTATATGTTTATATATTCATGTGAGGTATCCGCCAGGCTCGATCCATGGTGCACCTTTTTGTAGTCCATTAGTGGGCTTTCCAAATGATGCCACGCAGTGCACCCTTGGAGTATGAAGGGGTTTGTCACTTAGACCCTACTAAATCTACATCGCAATGGAAGAGTTCCAGCCATACCCACCACTAGGATCGACCTCAATTTGTAGGTCCCTAAAATCAGACGGGTCTCCTAATAGCTAGCTACCATCAATAATTTCGAGTTTCCATTTCCTACAGGATTACTTGAAAATTGAAGTAGACTTGCCATTGCACTTGGTTCAAAGAGAATGGGAGATGAAGGGGAGTGCATCTGATTGATGAGATCGCAATTTGTGGGGTAGTTCATGCAAGGTGGATGTTTTTTTCTAGAGCGCTTTATGAAAACCCTAAAAGATTTTGTAATGCAAAATGCACGGCCCGAGGGAAGCATGACTGAGGGTTGGTTAGTGCAATCATCCCTTGTAAAAATCTCTGAATATCTTACTAAAGTGGACCCCTCTTTACCACGACTATGGAAAGATGATGAAGATTTGAGGATGACCTCTATAATACCTCAAGGAAAAGGAAGGAGCAAAGTGCTAATGAAAGAGGAACTTCCTAAGTTAAATGTATTTTGTGTGCTTAACAGCGAAGTAATGAGCAAATGGGTGACACTATATAAAGAAGCAAGGGCAAGAAGAGTAAGAAAAAGGCAAGCATTTCATGCTAGACATGGACGTAATGTCCCATATCCAGAACATTTAAGTACGCTTCCACGTCATATTGATATAGATTGGTTGCATGAAGAAATGGAGAAGATGGAAAAAGAGGAGGTGATGGATATATCGCAAGAGGAGTGGGAATACGCACAAGGTTGCTTATCAAAGGTGAGATATACTTATAATTAAATTATATTTAGTTATATATGATATAATAATTTCATATGTTTCATCTTTAACTAAATCATTAATATGATCTCAACAATGTACTACTAGTGCACATTGTTCAATGCTATTTGGTGTGAAGGCAAACATTTTCGAACTCAATGTATAGATGATAAGAGAAATACCGAGGATTGTGGTATCCTTGCAAACTTCCAAGATACCAATGGCACCACGGAAGGTTATTATGGCTTGATCCAAGATATTTTGAAGCTTGACTTTAGGCGATTTTCTTATATATGTACTAGATGTGAAGTGGCTTAAAGAAGTAGTAACAACGGGTAAGCATTGCACAATTAGACGTCATCCAAGTGGTTTTGTAGTGATTGACTCTACAAAATTTCAGCAAGGCAAGAATGACACATTCGTACTACCTCAACAATGCGAGCAGGTATATTAGAAGCTATTTATTTTCATATATATTACTTCTTGATGCATTCTCAAAATACAATAAATATTTAAGTTGCTTACGTTTTGTTTTTTAAATGCAGGTTATGTATCACCCAATGGTAAACAATAACCGATGGTAGCACGTCATTCCCATATCTAATCATTCAAAACCAATATATGGAATTGCTACCAACATAGAGATAGATGATGACAATCCAACAATCAATGATGATGCACATGATGATGTCATGATCGATGATATACATGATGCAGTGCAAGATGATCCTCGCGAGGATGTTCAAGGAAGCGCAGAAGAGGATAACAATATGGTTGCAGATGATGATGAAGAAATTGATCATAGCAATACATCTGACAGTGGGATGGACTTATTTGTTTCATTGCCTATTGGTAACATAGACCTAGAGGTAGATATTCTAGCAAGGGCCGATCTCATTGAAGATGAGATTGATCATTCATTGTAGCATATATAATTAGCTTTGAATGATTGGATGTATATTTGTAATACTTAGAAAGAAGTAAAGTTTGTAATGTATTCAAAAAAATACTAGCTGTTAAGATGTTTGGTCATATTTAGGGACTTTATGAGAAATGAAAAATATGTGCATTTATTTTTGCATCTACAAGCGCGTTTAAAAACGCGGGTATATAGATGCATTTTATATATTAGCGCCAATAGACGCGCTGATAAACATGCCCGCTATTTTGCGTGTACAGTGCGTGTCTATAAGGCCTTTCTCTTGTAGTGTTACTTTTTATATGGATGCTGACCATGTAATCTAACAAGTAGTTCTTATACCATTGAATACAAAAACTAACATTTTATGTAAAATTTTGGCAAAAATCTTATTATTTTATGTGGCGATATGAAAATAATAGCCTATTTCTGAGTTGCGAACAACCTGGTTTGGCACGACAACATTGAGAATTTCGTATTTGTTTGCACTTGCATTCGGCACACCCGATATTCCATTGGTAGTGGCAACTCTCTTCGGCAACCTCGAGCACTCCTGTATCTCTGGCAATACCCATTTTTTGATTGGTTGCAGTGAATGTCATGGTCTTTCCGCCTTGTTGCTTTGAAGCCATCGTTCGTGAGCGGTTTCGAGAGATAGGGAAGGTGGAATGAATTCAGGATGGGAGAGCATGAGTGAAGATTGCCAAGTTGAAGATCAAGAGACAAGGGGAGGTTGAGTTAATTCTTTCCCTCTCTAACCCACTTTGTCTTTCTTCTCTCTCTAGCTCTTCCTATCATTTCATGGCTTCCAACCATCTCTCTTCTTCTTTTCAATCTTTCTCTCTCTATTTCTAGTATTTAGACTCTCTCCTCGTCACTCTCTTTCTCTCTCTTTTGCACTCCTTTTGTAACTTGTCCGCTTGTATTTACAGGACACGTCTTAGCAGTCCATCGGAAAGGATGTCTAGAAAGCTCCGCCTAGCGCTCCCATGGAATGTTACGGGGTTTGCAATCTAGGGCTTTTCGCTTCTACCACGTAGCGGAATTATTCCGGTAGTTCCCACTTAGGATCGACCTGAATTAGGGTTTTCCTGATTGGTCATTTCCTAACAGCAACTAGCGTCAGACCCAAGCGAACTACTTTACGCAGAAACACCAAGTCTGAAGCTGATTCACGCTGCACTTGGTTCAAGGGGGATGGGAAACGAGAGGGATGCAAAGCTCAACCTCTTTTCCATAAGGCATAGTCCCATTCCATTCCCCTAAAACAACGTAAATCGAATGCAATTATAACTCTAGGTCAACGCTTTTGTTGTTCATGTTCTTTTATGATCTTCCTGCTGTCCATCGTGATTTGAGAAAAGTTATTATACAATAATCGTTATTGATTACATCTTCAATTCTGCTATTACGTAAGCAATGTAGCTACTTAACTTTTTATCAATTCTCATGCACAATCAAACATTGATAAAATGAAGTCTTATTCGTATTTATATGGGCATAGGTGTGGGAGCTTTCACTCAACCGCCAAGACCCACGGACCGCTTATTGATTCAAGCGTTCCAAGCCAAGCACTAATGGCTACCTCTCACATAGCCGACGCGCCATCCATATCTACAGGTGTAGTGAGCTTACCTCCGTGCCGTTCGAGTTACCTCCTCTCCCGCACACTCCGGTAGCTCCACGATCCAAGTGCAAGCTTCAAGCAAGCTCCATCCTCAAGCTCCGCGCTCCAAGCTCCATTGCCGCGAGCAAGACAAGAGAAGAGAAGAGAAGAGAAGAGAAGAAGAGAGGAGAAGATGGAGAGCTTCTCCTCCTCGGTCCTTCACCCTCACACACTCACTCCCTCACACTCTCACACTCTCTCTCTCAAGCACAAGCTCAAGCAAGCAAGAAGAAGAAGAAGAAGAAGAAGAGGAGAGCTACTTTTGGCCACACATAAGAATGAGCTTCTCATTCCCTTTTCAACTTTATATACAAAACCCTAAATCCCTTTTGGGCGGTCATCCCCTTTTCCCCTTTTTACATGGCCGGCCGTAGCCTTGGCCCTTTTTCCCATTGTCCTTCTATCTTCCTATCTTCCTTTCCACCGCCCGTCTACATTTACAAATTGCACGGGTGAGAGCCCGGTGCTCTTTTACAAGATTTCAGGGTGCGCTTTTTTATTTTAAAATGCGCATTTCCCCTTTTGCCTTTGCCTTGGACTTTTAAGGTTGCCCTTGCGCTTTTGGCCTTTTCTCCTTTTCTTTCTTCAGTTGGGCTACCTTTTTTCGGCCTTTGCCCTGCGTCTTTTCTATTTCTTTTTGCTTTCTTCATGTTGGGGTTAACATTACCCCCCTCCTAGACGAGTGCCAGTCCCATGGCACTCACCGTCGTAGGTAGCAGGCTGTAGCATGCACCGAAGACGTGGGTGACAAGGACGCCTGTGGGTTCCGTGGAGGAGTGTTGGTGGTGGTGTGGGAGAAGGTCCTGGGGGCCTGTTGGTGGCCAGGGTGGCTGGTGGAAGGTTGTTGGGGTTGGTGGTAGGGCCATGGGGTTGTTGGGGATTTCATTGATGGTCAGCACAAGTGTTGGTTTGTTGGGGATTCGGCACATGTCGATTCTTTGTGGGCTTGTCGGGTGGTAAGGGATAAGCATTCAGAGTTGGGTGTTGATGAAGATCGATTGACACATTCTGTGGAGTCTTCAACACCTGCAATTTGAAAACCTCTCGTGTGGTCTCTCCCTAAGGGGTAGTGCTAGTCTTCTTATCGTGCACAAGACATATTTGATTAGTTTGGGAGACAGGTCGAACTCTAAGCAAGCTGAGAGTATTATCCTGCACTTGAGGACCCAAACTGTGGATATACTTCGATGCAAATATTATGTGAGTGCTTGTGCATACTTAGATATTACATAGTTAGAAGACCGCGGGCTAGTTTCTCATAACAATGCGTGGATGAGGCAAAGGTGTCCATGTGGAGAAGGAGTACGCGTGAAGGTACATAAGACATCCTTTGCATTGTGACTGCACGATGTAGCATAATGGAATACAAGGACACCGCACTTTCAGTAGCTGGAAACCACTGGACTTGCTTGATGAGTACGGTGTACTTTTCATGGCCGATCGTGCGGTGCTTATCACTACTGACTGCAATGGTACGAAGGCAGAGTGGAAAAGAAAATTGTGCAAGTGGGTCAGGGTGACAAGTCTAACCCTAGGCGAGACAAGGTCCCCAGGTATGTCCTGCCCTTGATGTGCCCTGAATAATTGTGGGTGAGTGTAAGGGGCTAGGGGACTAGGGACGAAGCTCGTCGACCAAGGTCACCAGACGTACCTAATTTGAGGACCCCTAGGTGCTGTGCTGTGATTGTGGGTGCTTCTTATTTTTCCATTCATTTCTTTTTTCTTTTCTTTTCTCTTTTCATTTCTTTTCTTTTCTTTTCTTTTCATTTCATTTCTTTTATTTTATTTTCATTTCATTTCATTTCTTTTCTTTTCTCTTTTTTTTTTTTTGCATGAGTACAACCATTACAATCTGTTGAGGCTATCAGCCTTTCAATGGGTTGGAAACTGTCAAGCTTCGAAGGCTCAGAAAAAATGACTAGTACAATGATGATGGTGCCCTAGCCTCGTTGTTAGAGAAGCAGTTGGCGAAAGGGGGAGATACACTTGAGATATTGCAACCCTCCTTGCAGCACATGCGATGTGGGTACAATTGAGGTGACGACTGCCGTGAGCCAACTGTAGAGCTTGTCCCAGAAAGGGGGCATGGTAATGTGGGCGATTGGCAAGGGTGCTGCAGTGATTGGCATTGAGCATTTTCGCACAGGGACCTGTATTATCCTGCATCCACTTGTCGCTTCATGAGAGCATATGCATTGTGTATGCCGCAACTATAATAAACCAGTGCAATGCAAGGAGACAGCACTTATTTGAATTCTATGGTGTTGACTAGACATTTCTCACCTGCGCTTGATTAGCTTTTTCTTTTGCTAAAGGCATAGCATATATTAAACGCAGATATGATAAGTTCATACAAGTTAGGAACATGTCAACACTTAACAAGTCGAGAACACTCAACCATTTAAAACAAAAAGTCCTGGCCAGCTATCATTTGATAAGATTTTTATGCATTATGGGCTACTCGATTTGTACGAGGCGGGGCGAGTCTAGATGGTCGGGTGATTGGGGCTCTGCTTGTGTGGGACTCCCGCGGGGGTGAGCAGGGAACATGTCAGCCGGGATATGAATGGTGTAATCCCGGCTCGCTACCGTCTCCAGAATTTCTTTAAATAATTCATTAAATTCTTCTCGTTCCCGAGCTGCCCTTTCTGCCTTTGAGCCTGTTGCAGGTTTCGGGTCTCGACCTTCTGAACTCGAGGGTTCTTCGGCCTTTGCTTTGGGCAATGTCGCTTAGGGCCCCGCTTCTTGGCATACCTCTTGATGGTGGGCACATAGCGCTCTGGTGGAGGGGCGCGTGCCACATGCTCCCGCCTTCTGTGAAGAGCGTCTTTGCAAGCCAACTCTTCATGATTCTCCATGCGTTCGGCCAAAAAAGGAAATCTGCAAGGTGCGAACCAAGGGTTAGACCTTGATACAGGAGACCACTGTTTGCATGGAAGGGATTTTAGTGTGGTTTATGAAGCGCATATGACAAAAAAGGGAGGAGTGAGGCATGCGGTGTTTGTTGTAGGGGAATGGTCCCCATGCTGATGTTCGCATAGCCTCCAGCCATTTGCGGACATTAGTTTATGCTAAGTCGTGTGGACTGGTTGTCATGGAGTGGGACAGGGTACTTCCTTGGGAGGATAGACCAAAAGGGAAGAAGGTGCATAGGAAGAGACTCCACCCTGTCTACACCATCAGAGTTGTTGGTCAAGGCCTCCTATGGCGGCAATATGGGTTGCATGCCCTTCACTTGAAGGTGGGGCTGGTCACCCGACTTTTAAAAGTGTGATATGAGGAGGACCTGAGGAGCTTAGCCTGTCAAACCCGACTGCTCTCCCTGCGCTTGACTATCATTGCTTGTGTGTGTTGATATTGTTTATACATGGTGACACAAAAATCAGTGTTTATTTATATACATATCTATGAATCCATGTCACATCACGAGGATAAGAACCAAGTGTAGAACTCGGGGTTGTACCGGAGCATGGCACACGCGTCTAGTATTCATGGCAGCTGACTTAATACTGATAGATATTTTGCCACGTCGAGTAGCATGGAACCTTGACCGAGTCTACTGGCAATATGTAACTCCTCTTCGGTGAGAACCTTATCAATCAAAGGGCCCTATAGCCTAGTCCCAGCCAAGTCCGCACCCCGAATGCCAGTGAGCACTCGAAGGGAAGTTGGTGCCACGTAGGTTGGGTCTCTTTGAGACCACCATTTGGCCAATCGCTCTTCTGAGACCGTCATGATCTGAGCCCCTAGTTCGGCCATTACGACGCGGCTTTCGCACCAACGCTGCTCAAATTGACTCTGGCCTGCTGACAGTCGCTTTAGTAGCTCTAGGTCTACGAGATTCGGTCGGCAGAGCACTTCATTGAACATGACGGTTAAGCGTAGTTCATCAGCCTCCTCGTCAGGGATGAGTCGCATCTGTTCATGCAGGAGCCTGTCGCAGTGCCCGTTAAGATGTTCTTGTTCTTCTTACGATAGAGGAAAGGTCAAGTAATCTCCAAGCTGCTCCTTGGGGATCGTGCCCATGTCCGCAAGGACGTAGACACGCGCGACCACTTTGAGCTTAGCCTCCAACTCATGTTCAGTGAGGGCTTGCTCGGTTGCTATCTCATGCAAAGTTCTAAGAGTTTCCTTAGGCTTTAGCATGGCTGGGGGCTCAGGCCTAGATGAGCAAGATTGGTCAATGCTAGGATTCCTTGTGCTATTGGGGTTCTCACGTTTCTCCTGAGGTTTTGCTGTTATTTCGTCTTGGTTTTTCTCGGATGTGACTGGTATAGATTTGTCACCCTGATGTGACAGCGTTGTATCCACTCTTGATTGATCAATGCGGGTTCTATTGTCAGTGGATAGAGTGTTGCAAGCAACTGTTGATGGCAACGGTTGCTTTGGTTTCTCAGAACACATGGATGTGTTTGGTATTTCATCGCTATTAGGAGAGGCATCAATGAGTTCATTGGTGGATGGACTTGAGGCTTTATTCATCGGCTCTTCGGCGCTCTTCGTCTCAATGTTCTTGGGGTCCACAACCACCTGCAACTATTGCTGTTTTCTCTGCTTTCTCCTCTTTTTCTTGGTCAATGAAGGTGCCTCTCTCGACGACTCAGGACCCTGGGCTGTATTGACCGTTGATGTGCTTGGTCGGGCCTCAACATTTCCCTTCTCTAGCGTGTCCTTATGGGACATAGCCGCGGTTTGCTGAATAGCCTTGCCCGATTGTGAGGGCACAACTGCTGCCCTTTTCGGAGAGTCTAGCTTTTCAACCAACTCCCTTGCGTTTGACTCCTCCGTCCTAGGCTTTAGGCACTTTGAAAGCGCTGGAGTTGTTGAGGGATTTGGTTGCGACACCTCCTTCACAGGTAAACTACTAAGGACACGTTCCACAAGGGGCATTGTCACGGCCAAGGGCTGTGACTGCTGTGATCCCGGATTGGAAGTAATAGCAACCAGTTCAGTGGGCTGGCTACCCTTGGTGGATTGTGGTGTCAAGTCCCTAGGGCAACCAGAAGTGGTTGTGTCTTTCGTTGGCCTTTGAGCAGTCATTTGTGTAGATCGAACAGGAGCTGATCTAGTCGCATTAAGTGGCTCAGGCATATCCTTGGGTCGAGAGGTACAGGTGGTATCATGTCCCGCCTCTTTGACGGTTGGAAGCTTAGATGGAGGTAGAGATTGGAATTGAGTAGTCGCCCTTGACAACTGCTGTGGTGCTTCCTGTGTCCGTTTGGAAAAAGAGGATGTAGGAGATCTAGGACTCTTAGGTGGACTTGGCACTCGCTGAATGATTTGCTCGAGGCTATCAGATGATTGTGCCAGTCGATTTGTTGAGCGATCAACCTTGCCTTGAGCAATGTTGTGCCCATAAGTCTTGTTCTCCCCTTGGGGAATCAAAGGCTCTTTGGGCACTGATGCATGCTCAATGGCTACATATGATTTCTGTCTATTTAGCATGCTAGGCTGAGGCTCCTTCTTTCGGACACTCATGTCCGGTTTCTTACCTTGAGACCTAGAGTTTCTCTTAGATTTCCTCCTGTTCTTCGTTGCTTTTGATGCACTCTGGCCTTCAGTCGACCAAGGAGGTTTGGCAAGGGGTTTTGGCACCCAAATCCATCGGTTGCCTGCATAATACCCTTGAGCCTGAAGCAACGCCTTGGATATCCATCGTGGCGTTGTGCTGGCCCTCCATCGACGCCTCCGTCTATAAGGCTTGGGCTTCTTTTGGGGTCTTCTTCGATATTTGTAAGTCCAAATCCCGTCCTTGGCATTGTCTCTTGACCTTTTTGTTTCAAGCATGGCCTCACTCACTGGTCCTCGTTGTTCGACCTGTGCTTGTATCAACTCTTCCAACAAATCCTTGCCCTCGTTAGTAGGCTTGACTGTTATGTCAGCACCTTCCTTGCCTTTCCCTCGAGGTTTGATGAGGTCACCCTTGCTAAAGGTTGTGACTATCCTCACACCCGGTAGTGTCAGGTGTATCCTCTGTGCTATATAGTCAGCCTCACACTTGGTCACCCTTTTGAAGGGTCTTCCTAGGAGGGTTTCCTTCCTGCAGCTAGCACTTTTTGGAGGAACATGAAATAGGATAGGCAAGCTTTCCGTTTCAATTGTCGCAAGGATTTTGCACTTCCCTATTAGTGCTTGTGGGTGTCTCCCATAAGGGCTAAGAGTTGCACTAGTCGGTGTCAGCTCTGGTTGGCCTAGTAGGGTCCATGATTCATAGGTCAAGATATTAAAATCTGCTCCTTCATCAATTAGAGCATCAATAGTATGCTCTCTTTTTGCGGTGAGTTTGACCCTAAGATAAGCAGGTGGTACTATGTCTTCATCTTCCGGGTCCTGGCTTGTAAATTTAAGCCTTCTGACAGATGCCCTTGAGTTCTCGACTGCACGACCAGATGTGGATTCTTCACTGCTGTCTTGGGTTATCTGTGCAGTGTTGCTCAAGGTACATCTCTCGTCAAGAGTCTCATGTCTAGTCATCTTGGCATTTGTAGCTTGCTGATGTTGCATTTCGCTCTGACTAGACATGGTGTGAACACAATGTCTTTGTGTTCTAGTGATGTGGCCTTTTTGCCCGTGATGGCTAGATTGGCCCGTTGAGGTTCTAGGGTCTCTGTTTGTCTCTGTTCAGGTGTGGGCTTTTGGCTGCTCTTTTGCACGTGAGAATCCATGGTCGTGTAGAGCCATTACTTCACTAGGTTCCAATTTGGGAGGGCTGTCACGGCGCGCGTTTTCTCTCCAACCTACTCGGGGGAGGTGCGGAGGGGGCAGAGCCCCCTCTACGGGGGTCCGGGGGGGCAGTTCCCCCCGGCCCGCAGGGCCGTTATGGTAGACGCCATATGCAATTTGGAGGACCGTTTATAGCCAAATTTTGAACTACATGCTCTAAATTTTAGCCCGGTTA
Organism: Lygodium microphyllum; assembly: GCF_053477565.2. NCBI lineage: Eukaryota > Viridiplantae > Streptophyta > Polypodiopsida > Schizaeales > Lygodiaceae > Lygodium > Lygodium microphyllum. The sequence goes on along the minus strand of NC_141150.1, from coordinate 49,822,250 downwards.
TGGATCTGTGATGTGCCCTCAGCTCTACGTAGCCTTAGGGATCAATCTCGGGGTTTAAATGTATCAGAATTTGTGTTCTAGACACGTGTCCGATTTTGACAGTTTTTTGTCTGATTCTCAGATGTCCGATTTTTAGGAGTCCGATTATCAGAATCGGACGTCCGATTTTGGATGGGTCCGATCAGACCAGTGGTCCGATTTTGGTCACGTCCGATTCTAGGAGTCGGATCAAAAAGTGATCCGATTTTCAAGTGGTCCGATTTTGGGAATCGGATCGGACAGGGTGGTTCGATTCTAGTAGTCGGATGGTCCGATTCTGGACTGGTCTGGCCCGATTCTGGACTGGTCCGATTCTGGACTGGTCCGAGTGGTCCGATTTTCAAAATCGGACGGGTTGGTCCGATCGGACGGTTGTCCGAACGTCCGATTATGGACTGATCCGATTCTGGGACTCAGACGACCTGGTCCGTCTACGCGGTCGACGGCCCGCGAGTTGCACGCGATGCCTCTAGACTGACGTCTACTACACCGAATCGTCCAGCGCCTTCCAGATAGGTGTAAGACACTACAAGGGAATGCCAGACATGCCTGGAACCACTGTGGTGCTCGAATCGAACGGCACTCCAAGGATCTGTGCCCCTATTTCCTTGTTTTAGCCTGTTATACAGCAACAAAGGACCCTACTGTTTGTTTCTTTTTTTCTTCTTTTTCTTTGTTTGTTCCTACCCTAAATGCATCCAAATCACAAAATAAACACCTATACTACTCCATTCCACAACATAAATCTCAGAAAGCAAAAAACCTACTTGCCAAGGAGATCCAATACCATCTTCAACCCCCTCGCTTCCTACCTATCTCAAGCACCAGTTCAGGGAAACCCTTACTTTGATGCTCAATTCGAAGCGCGCAAGCGCTCAAGGCTTGAATCCGTTGGTCTCGGCAACGGAACCAAAATGTGGGAGCTTTCACTCAACTGCCAAGACCCACGGACCGCTTATTGATTCAAGCGTTCCAAGCCGAGCACTAATGGCTACCTCTCACATAGCCGACGCGCCATCCATATCTACAGGTGTAGTGAGCTTACCTCCGTGCCGTTCGAGTTACCTCCTCTCCCGCACACTCCGGTAGCTCCACGATCCAAGTGCAAGCTTCAAGCAAGCTCCATCCTCAAGCTCCGCGCTCCAAGCTCCATTGCCGCGAGCAAGACAAGAGAAGAGAAGAGAAGAGAAGAAGAGAGGAGAAGATGGAGAGCTTCTCCTCCTCGGTCCCTCACCCTCACACACTCACTCCCTCACACTCTCACACTCTCTCTCTCAAGCACAAGCTCAAGCAAGCAAGAACAAGAAGAAGAAGAAGAAGAGGAGAGCTACTTTTGGCCACACACAAGAATGAGCTTCTCATTCCCTTTTCAACTTTATATACAAAACCCTAAATCCCTTTTGGGCGATCATCCCCTTTTCCCCTTTTTACATGGCCGTTCGTAGCCTTGGCCCTTTTTCCCATTGTCCTTCTATCTTCCTATCTTCCTTTCCACCGCCCGTCTACATTTACAAATTGCACGGGTGAGAGCCCGGCGCTCTTTTACAAGATTTCAGGGTGCGCCTTTTTATTTTAAAATGCGCCTTTCCCCTTTTGCCTTTGCCTTGGACTTTTAAGGTTGCCCTTGCTCTTTTGGCCTTTTCTCCTATTCTTTCTTCAGTCGGGCTACCTTTTTTCCGCCTTTGCCCTGCGTCTTTTCTATTTCTTTTTGCTTTCTTCATGTTGGGGTTAACAATAGGCCTTTCCAATACAACATTTCTTGCGATGATAAGCTAACTGTTACATTTAGTTTGGGGAGAACAATGTTGTATTACATTTATCTACATGAACTGTATAATAGTATGGTTTCAGGTCATGGATCTTTAGGAATCGGTAAGTCATTGGAAGTTCAGGATATCCTTTCCATTGGAATCCATACTTCTCATGACGGCCCAACACTTTAATCCTGTCGGCGGGGATTACACGGGTTACTTTCTCATATACATATGAGTTCATCTCAACCCTTCGACCTCGAATATGTAAATTTGAGTTTACGTGAGCTTCCACAAAAATGAACAGCTTCACGACTTTTAGGTCTTCCAACCACTCGATCCTCTTTAGGTTGGTTTGTAGGTAAGCAAACCGGTGGGCGGCTATATAGTAGATTCCTAAGGCACCCGTCCATTATAGGTTTGCTCCAGGATATTCATCATCCCAACCCTTTGTCGATAATGCGGAGAATGCATTGCAGTCATAAACATGATTCGAAATACTAAGAACTTGTTCCACGCTTCGTAATTCTGCAAGACAGCATTGAAGGTAAGGAAATGTTTGGACAACAACATTTGCTTTACTTGAACTTATTAAGATTTCATAAAACAATTCCATTGTTGGTTGGCTCTGATACCAACTGTAACGTGTCCGCTTGTATTTACAAGACACGTCTTAGCAGTCCATCAGAAAGGATGTCTAGAAAGCTCCGCCCGGCACGCCCATGGAATGTTACGGGGTTTGCGATCTAGGGCTTTCCGCGTCTGCCATGTAGCGGAAGTATTCCAGCCATTCCCACTTAGGAGACCTGAATTAGGGTTTTCTTGATTGGTCATTTCCTAACAGCAACTAGCGTCAGACCCAAGCGAACTACTTTACGCAGAAAAACCAGGTCCGAAGTTGATTTACGCTGCACTTGGTTCAAGGAGAATGGAAAACGAGAGGGATGCAAAGCTCAACCTCTCTGCCATAAGGCATAGTCCCATTCCGTTCCCCTAAAATAGCGTAAATCGGGTTCAATCATAACTCTAGGTCAACGCTTTTGTTGTTCATGTTCTTTGACGATCTTCCTGCTGTCCATCGTGATTTGAGAAAAGTTCCCAGTCAACCAGGACCACCCATCCGTAGGACTCGGACCTATGGCCCATCCTCCGCACTTTCCTCAGGTTGTTTTAGTTATTTAATTACCTAACACATTAGTTGGACATATAACAACCAGCTTCTTTAATTAACCCGTTAGGCACTGGTTCCTTCATGTAATCTTATCACTTGACATAGAAAAAAAATATCAGACAAGTTCCTTATTAATAGGTTATCATATTTATCTTTGAAATATAAAGAGTCCAGCTCGTGGGCTTATCCACAATCCGCCCGGAGGCTATCCAGCAATCTACAGGGATCACTAATCCAAGTTTCCGCCCGTAGACTAGTATGCGGGCCTCGAGATCCAATCCCAGTCACGTTAGCCTCTTGTGGAGGGCCTGGAAGGCGAGGGATTTACGGCCAGAGCCCCCTGGCACCCAAGCGTCCTCTTGCTCCAAGTAGCGCTCAACGGAGATACCTCTCGCAGCGGGTTCGGTCCACATTCCCGACACGGTCAACAACCCCCTTGGTTAGGATGAGGCAGGCAGTCGGGGGTAACTGAAGCTGCCTCTCCCTTCACGACTTCAACCTGAAGTATATATATCCATTTATCTTTTAATTCATTGATTAAACAAAGCCAAACAGTGCTCTAAAATCTGTAGCAAGCACAAACATTTCCATTGATCGTTTTTGTTGGCAAACTGCTAAGGAATGAATCCTTCCTTACGAATGCATCCAGCACTCGATGCGAGATGACTTGTAACTTGGCAAGATCCCCTATATCCTAGGTTAGGGCGTTCCCCATTAACCCAACTTGGTCAAACCATACGTTCATTGGTTACTTCAGTTTATCGGCTGGTCTTTAGATTCCAATTAATCTTCCTTACTCAAGAAGGATACTACAGTATCCATCCTCTTGCAAGATAACTTGCGTAAGATCTGCCAACCTCATTGCGAGAATTTGGCCATTCTCTTGTGATCCAATCACAAGATCATATGACTCCGCACTTGCTTCGTGAGTGTCGCGTCGAACTATGAGACAATGGAGTCACGGAACAATCTATTTCAAGTTACTAGGCTAACGTCATTAGACCTAGGGTTTCCAAGTTTCATCTTGTAAGATTCTTAGGGACAAACCCTAGCTCACTTTACGATTACAATTCACTGTCCCTACATTCAGTGAATGTGGGCAAGTATTTAAGGTATAGGTGTTTCTTGGAATTTAACTTATTACAAACGAGTACTCCGAGATTTAGGTGTTTTAGGTTTATGCCAATTTGTTTTAACTCTAGAAAATAGTTACGGGATTATTTCTACATGACTTGTTGTCAATGCGTAAATTGATTTTTTCAACCCTAAACTTTATCGATTTGAGGTTAGGTTAATTCCAAATAATCTTCCTACACTTTGCGAACCAAATTTCATGCTAACAAGCAACCTTTTTCTTGATAATTTATGCAGTTGATAAACAATATTTTCCTAGAGTTTATGCTTCATAAGAATCATTTCATGCTTGCACTTTCCATGACGATTCATTGCAAAGAGGATATGGATTAATAGTATGAGATGCAGTTTATATTTCTAGGTTTAAACGAAGTATACTATTTTAATGGATAATAATCTAGTCTTATAATTCATTTCAATGCATAAGCTACTTGCTAGAAATTCGTTTATGCTTTCTTAATTTGCATGTTTCATGTAAAAGTATTGACGACTAAGTTCCTTCGTCGTGAACAACTAGGACGAAAATATATCCTATTTCTAATAATTAACTTTGCATGATTGAATTACAACAATATCAAATAAAAATTAGGAAGGGAAACCTGGGCTTGGGGTGAGATATCCGCATGGATGCTGGGAGACGACCCTCTCGCGGCTACGCCTTGGACTTTCTTAGGAGACATTGCAATTTCAATCTTTCGGAAGTGGAAACAGCTCTACAACTCCTCTTTGGAATTCCATCGTTGCTCCCTTGCTCCGTTCGTCGAAAGTAGTTTCAGTAGGCTCCCTCCTTGAATTCAGGAATTCGAAAGGGGTGTTTCAGAATCTTTCGCCACTAAGACCCATTAAGCCATGGGAAAGGCTTAATGGCCTTTGTAAACTCGCACAAATGGGGAATAGAAAGGTGTGGAAAAGAAACAGGGTGCGGGAGAGCTCCAAGGGAAAATAATAACTGTAAAGGTTATAAGTAAGGGTCTAAGGACCCTTAGGCAAATTAGGAGAAAACGGTCTTATGAGGGTTTACACATGGAGGGGGAAAATGATTCCGAGGTCAATGAGGAAGGGCTAAAGGAAATTTTTTATAAAAAAACACGGGGGTTAGGTTCCAACTATGGGAAGGGCATATAATGCTTTAAATCACGAGGGGGGGGGGGGGGGGGTGAGGTTCCAAAAAGCATAAGAAGGGGGCCTTGGGGTGATCATCCGACTTCTTATTGATCTAGAGAGTCAATGTGATCTCAGCCATTAGTACTAGTGTGAGTTGCATGGATTATCCAAAAATACTAGATTTTTGGATAATTTTAGCCGATTTTTAATATTTTTAATTGTAAAAATTCGAAAAAGTTAGAAAAAAGCTTCTAGATTAGGATGGCAGGTAAAAAGCTAGTTGCTTTTTCAGCCAATTAGAGGATTTTCACAAGAGGGACAGATTGAACTCAACGTGAAAGGTGTGATTGAGCCACCCCAAAGAATTCCATCTTCTGAGCATAGGTATATACATATGCAGATATATTCATGCCATTGAATAACTTCACCTCACGCTCAACTGCTTGCAAAGCATTCATCACAACACTTTTTGTTTGAGTTGAAGCTTGCATCACCTGTTGTTGTTGTTGTATCTACATAAGCATATTCATATTTTGCACAAATTGTTGCAAAACATCACTGGAGAATGTATTCAAAGATTCTCCCATCTTGTCTTTCCTTCTTCTAACGACCTTTCACGTCGAGTTCACTAGTGTGAGTTGCAAGGATTTTCACAAGAGGGACAGATTGAACCCGACGACATGAAAGGGACAGATTGACGAAAACTGCAGATTGAACCGAAAGAAGAAGGAGTGATCTGGGAGATCAGTGCGCAAGTGTCCTGCAGTTTTACCCCCCTTTCAGAGCCAACAGAGCCATCAGATTTGGGTTTCGAGTAGTAGAGAAGGAGCTGTAATTTTTATGCACGTTTTGTTCTACGAAGAAGATCTAGGAGATCTAATGCCTGGAGATTGCTTCTGAGTAGTGCGAAGATTCTAGATTCTTTCAATACATATTGATTCAATTCATTGTGATTTGTCTTTGTAGTGTTTACCACTTGGGTATTCTCTATCTTCTCTTCCATCTCCTATCTCTACTTCCTTGTACTTCTGATCCCCGGTGGATTCGACCTTTCGACAAAAACCCCTTCGACATTGGTGAACCCGATGTGAAAGGTCGTCAGAAGAAGGAAAGACAGGGTGTGAGAATCTTCGAATACATTCTCCAGTGATGTTTTGCAACAGTTGGTGCAAAATATGAATATGCTTATGCAGATAAAACAACAACAACAGGTGATGCAAGCTTCAGCTCAAACAAAAAGTGTTGTGATGAATGCTTTGCAAGTAGTTGAGCGTGAGGTGAAGTTATTCAATGGCATGAATGTATCTGCATATGTATATACCTATGCTCAGAAGATGGAGTTCTTTGGGGTGGCTCAATCTGCATGGAGCCGGTATTTTGTACGTGTTACTTTTCATGAACTGAAAGCACGGATTACTGAATTATACTTGCAGGATGCAGAATGGGTAGCCTTCAAGAAGACACTCATGGAAGAATTTTACATTGAGGACACCAATTTGATTACGTGCAAGACTTTTCAAGAGTGGGTTTTACAATCCAATAAGGGTCTTGTGGCTATGGAATTGTTAAGAGAATTTGAAAGTCGATTTGAGCAGTTGGATCTTGCAGAACACCAAGCTCTTGCAAGTCATAAAATTGAATTGTTTCTACAGGTAGCTGATCCTAAGCTTCAAGAGAAGCTTGATGATTTGTTGGAGGATCTGACTACAGAGAAATATTTGAAAACAGAGTGGAGACATGTCAAGGAAGCTGTTACTCCACTTGTGAAGAAGCATAAAAGAACAAAAAGATTGCATGTCTCTAGCTTGCCCACTATTACGGGCAAGACAATTGATGTATCCAATAAGCCACCTACTTCTATGACTAACCCTATGGCTGCACCTGCTATTGTTCCCTCTGTTAGGGAAGATGTCTTAGATGAATTGGTCAAAGGCATGCGGGATCTTCAATTGAAGGTTGAAAAATTGGACAAAAAAGATCCCCTAAGCCTGGAAAAAGATGTGTGTAGTGTGATAGTTTGCAGCACGAGAGAAAGGATTGTGCTGCCTATCAAGAGGCCTTGGCACGACAACTTATCTTTTGGAAAGATGGAAAGATCCATGCACAAGAAACGTGATTGCCTCTTGCTTTGAATTTTGGAAAGGGATGCATGCAGAAGTTGTTGGAAGACTTGGCTGTTCGAAATGCTTATGCCGTAGTACATGCTTCTACTTTTGGTCTACAGTTGGATAGAATGCATGGCCAAGTGACGGTTGGTCCAAAGGCTGAAATATGGACACATGCTTTACATGTAGTTGAAAAGAGAAAGGTCATTGATAGTGAAATTTCTCATGCAGGGTAAGACATTCGTGGCATAACTGGTTGGGAATCACCGGTAGACGCATATTCAATGTATGCATATTTAGCAAAGGTACAAAACATGAATGTACTTGTAGAAGAAAAACAAAAAAGAGATGAACATATTGCAGGGAGATCTAAAAGAATGACAAGAAGAACTGTGGATCAGCCTAAAGCTGCAAATCAGCCACCTCCTGAGCATGTTATGGAAGAGGTCAGTCAGGAGCAAAAACATGATAACAAACAAGAGGGAAAAAAGAAGGGCAAGCAGCCAGGATATAAGTTGCAATCTGACATTGAGACAGCCATAGAGCTTAAGAAGGTTCTTGAAGAACAGATCTTAAACAGTCGGGTAGAATTTACCTTGGGAGAGGTGCTTGGCATTGCCAAGCAAGAATTTCATGATGAGATCATTGACATAATTAAAAGGAAGCGTCAGTTTCTTGGTGATACCAATAGTGCATTGCTGCGTTTTGAAGAGAAAACTGGTTTGTTGGGTATTCGGGCTGAATATGAGCATGAAGTAAGTACAGGATTGTCTATGCAGGATGCTACTAATCAATGGACAGCATTTGGAAAAGAGAAAAAAGTGGCTGAAAATGCATTGTCTTGTAGCAATATGCATGGTGGAGTAAGGCAAATGCAACAATATGGAGAAGAGACTCTAGGATTTATTCCTCGAAGTCACTACACAAGAAATCATTGGGCTAGAGCTACCACTGAAATGGTAGTGAAAATAGGGGAACGTGAAACTCCTTGTGTTGCTTTACTTGACCATGCGTTTGAGATAAATGTCATTGAGTGGGGATTGTATGAAAATGGTGCATGGCCTGTAGACACTGATCATGGTTGGTGAATGAGGGCTACAAATAATTCTTCATGGAAGCTCTATGCTGCATGTCCTAATGTAAAAGTGACGATTGGTGATGTACAGGAAGAGTAACACTTCTTTGTGCATGATAAATCCTCATATGCAGTGATTTTGGGACAGCTCTATATTATAAGTGTGCGTATGGAAACAAAGGGGTTCTGCTTATGCAAGAGTTAGAAGCAAGGATGGAAGAAAAGCAGTCCAATTTCTTACTATTTGTGTTAATCATCCTAGAAATTGGAATACGCTTCGAGAGTCTCCTTTGGTTCCAAATGCAAGGGAATTCAAAGACCTAGATTTTCATTAAGCATTGGAATCCACTGCATAACCTCACGGAATCCACCGTGGCACGGAATCCATCGTGGAATATGCCTCTTGGCATCATACGGTCGCCATATGCGCGCGTAGTGAGTGTCAGAAGGTCCCCAAGAACAAAAGAACTCTACTTTTTGCACACAAATCAATGAAGAAAGCTTGCACGACATGAACAAGAGACCAATTGGGTGCAATCTCCCCCCATGCCTTGTTTGAGCGCTCCACAAAGCATGTATTTAATATACTATTCATCTTCAAGCTCAAATAATAGCCTAAATTACAAAATAGCACACTTTAGCTTTTGAGTTTGCTTTTGTGCCAATAAAGAATTAAAGCTAATGGGCGCCCAAGAAGTCAAGTATACCCAAATACAATGTCCAATACAAATATCTAAATCGTGCATCCATGCGCATACAAAAATAATAAATAAATATCAAGCGCTTTGATAAATAAGCGCGACAAAATATAGGTGCCATACCTAAGATACGCGCCCATCAAAATATTGACGATAACTTTGAATACACGCTATCCTCCAATGCTTTCCACTGCCATCGCTACTTGCTCTACACATCAACTGAAGCATTCACAATTGTTAGAAAAATAATACAATTAAACCGACAAAAGTGAATACCTAGCAGTTTTCAATTACATAAATAAATTGGTTAGAAATCAATCCTAACATTAATTTATCACGAGTGCGCACTCTAAACTCATAAACGTTTATTAATTTAAATATGTATTTTGCGGAATCACCTGCTATGGAATCACACATGTACACATAAAATTAACAAAACGCCCGAAAAGGATAGGTGTCCCCATCGACTTCTCGCACAAAGAATCCACTTTGTGTATGAGCCCTAGTAATAAAAGTTTACGGAATCCATCGCAAAACCTCACGGAATCCAGCGTGGCACGGAATCCACCGTCGAATATGCCTCCTGGCATCATGCCCCTGGGAGGTTTTGCGATAGATTCCGTAAACTTTGATTACCGGGGCTCATACACAAAGTGGATTCTTTGTGCGAGAAGTCGATGGGGATGCCTATCCTTTTTAGACGTTTTGTTAATTTTATGTGTACATGGGTGATTCCATAGCGGGTGATTCCGTAAAATACATATTTAAATTAATAAATTTTTATGAGTTTAGAGTGCACAGTCGTGATAAATTAAGGTTAGGATTGATTTCTAACCAATTTATTTGTGTAGTTGAAAACTGTTAGGTATTCACTTTTGTCGGTTTAATTGTATTATTTTTCTAGCAATTGTGAATGCTTCAGTTGATGTGTAGAGCAAGCAGCGGTGGCAGTGGAAAGCATTGGAGGATAGCGTGTATTCAAATTATCGTCAGTTTTTTACAGGCGCGTATCTTAGGCATGGCGCCTATATTTTGTTGCGCTTATTTATCAAAGCGCTTGATATTTATTTATTATTTTTGTATGCGCATAGGTGGAGGATTTAGATATTTGTATTGGACATTGTATTTGGGTACGCCTGACTTCTTGGGCACCCATTAGCTTTAATTCTATTTGGCACAAAAGCAAACTCAAAAGCTAAAGCGTGCTATTTTATAATTTGGGCTATTATTTGAGCTTGAAGATGAATGATATATGAAATACATGCTTTGTGGAGCCCTCACACAAGGCATGGGGGGAGATTGCACCCAATTAGTCTCTCATTCATGTCGTGCAAGCTTTCTACATTGATTTTTGTGCAAAAAATAGAGTTATTTTGTTCTTGGGTACCTTCAGACGCTCACTACGCGCGCTTACGGTATCCGATAATCATCAACTTTAAAATTCATAGCCTGTCTTTTCTTATTTGCTTGTTTTGTATATGATTGCTGGGCTTTGGCAATCATATCTTTAACTTCATTAAAAATAGTGGCATGCATGTTAGCAATATCATCAACAGTCTGAATTTTGTTTAATAATGATGCAACAGGTGTAGGCAATCGATATCCATAAATAAATTCAAATGGTGCTTTCTTTGTAGCTGTATGTGGTGTATTATTATATGCAAACTGAAGTAAATGTAGATGTGTATCCCATGTGTGTGGTTTTGAAATAGTGTAAGCATGCAAAAGATCTAAAATAGTACTGTTAGTTGCTTCTGTTTGACCGTTTGTTTCAGGATGAAATGTAGATGAAAAATCAATCTTTGTTCCTAAGCTAGCAAACAAAGTAATCCAAAAATTATTACAAAATCTAGAATCACGATCAGAAATAATAACTTTTGGTAAACCATGATTAGTAAACACAGTTTTCAAAAACATTTGAGCAGCTTGAGTTGCAGTTAAAATTTTCTTGCATGGAATAAAATATGCTTGTTTTGCTAAACCTGACTACAACAGTCCAAATCATATCATGGTTAGCTTTAGTGTTAGGTAAACCAGTGATAAAATCCATTGAAATCTATTCCTATGGTCGTGATGGAATAGATAATGGCATTAGTAAACCATATTGTTTACCATGGTATCTTTTAACTCGTTGACCAACTAAACATTCAGATACAAAGTTAGATACATCAGTGTCCATATGTGGCCAATAAAAATCTTCAGTCAATGTACGGAAAGTAGATATAATACCTCTAGGACCTTGATATGGAGAACAATGAATCTCATGCAAAACAAAAGATCGAAATGGAACTGTCACACATAATCTTTTTTCATAAAACATGAATCCATTATTGTAAGACAGTGAATCAATAGGAATCCAATTATTTGCAACTAATTTATTCCAATCAGCTTGAAAAGTAAGATCCTGATGATAAGTATCTTTCATAGGGATAAGGGAATCAAATGATATCATAGAAATATTATGAATTGTCGGTCTTCTACTCAAAGGATCAGCTACAACATTCTCTTTTCCTGGTTGATATTGTATAAGGGGATGAAAACTTTGAATAAAAGCTACCCATTTAATGTGTTGGTAAAATATTTGGTGTTGACTAAGGAGATGTCTAATGCTTTGTTGGTCAGTTTTGATCATAAATTCAGATCCCATTAAATATTGTTTCCATTGACGTAAGGCTTGTACTACGGCTAGCAATTCTTTATCGTAGGTAGAGTATTTAGGTTCGGATGGTTTGAGTTTACATCTAGAGTGGGCTATGGGATGATTATCTTGCATAAGGACTGCTCCTGTTCCAGATCCACTAGCATCAATAACTACTAAAAAGAATGGTCTATTGAAATCAGATAGTTGTAATATAGGAGCGTGAGTTAAAGCATGTTTCAATAAATCAAAGGATTTTTGTTGATTGTCAGTCCAGTTATAAACAATACCCTTCTTTAAAATTTTAGTCAAAGGTAATGCAAGTAATGAAAAATTCCTCACAAACTTTCTATAAAAACTAGCAAGACATAGAAAAGAACGTAACTCATGCACATTTTTGGGTATGGTCCAATTTAAAATTGCTTCTATCTTTTTAGGGTCAACCTTAATACCTTCTGATGAAACAATATGACCTAGATATTCAGTTTCTGTTTAGAAGAATTCACTCTTTTCTGGATTAGCATATAATTGATTGTCTTTTAACAACTTAAAAACTAAAGACAAATGTTCATAATGCTCATTGTCATTTTTACTGAATACTAATATATCATCAAAGAATACTATGACACAATGCTGATGTTTCAGAAATATGCGATTCATCATACGACTAAATGTAGCTAGTGCATTAGTTAGACCAAAAGGCATAACTAGAAATTCATAGTGTCCAAATTGTGTTCTAAATGCAGTTTTGAATATTATATTTATCCAATCTTACTTGATGATAGCCAGATTTAAGATCTATCTTACTGAATATAGCAGATCCTTGTAACTTATCCATAGGATCATCTACCCTAGGAATTGGATATCTATTCTTAACAGTAATTTTATTTAGGGCACGATAATCAATGCATGTGCGATAAGTATTATTATTATTCTTCACTAATAAAACAGGTGCGCCCAATAGGAGAACTACTAGGTCTAATTAATCCTCTATTAAACAATTCTTCTATTTGATTTTGAATTTCTTTTTGTTCAATTTGGTTATGTCTATATGGTGCTTTACATGGTGGCTTTATTCCAGGAATTAAATCTGTTTTGTGATCTTCAGGTCGTGAAGGTGGTAATCCTCATGGGCAAGAAATTGTGTGTGCCTAGGATGCATTTTTTTTCTTTAGCTTGAAGTTCATTCACCCATATTAAATAAGATTTGCTATTTTTACGTAATGCACGTTTAGCTTGAGTATGAGTAAGCAGTGAAAAATTATTGGAAGCGTGCATACCATGCAATGTGATTTGTTTTCCTTGAAAATAAATTTTAATTAAATGCGTAGAATAATCTATGTCAGGATTATACTGATGACGCCAAGTCATTCCTAAGATAATGTCACTAGACTGCAAAAGTACAACTAGGAAATTTCTTCGTTTAGTATATTCACCAATTTTAATTTCTAAATTATGCACTTTTTGTGTTCCGTTATATCTCGTGCCTAGGAATGCAGCTTTAATGCGATAATGTGTAGAAACAATTTGTAAATTCAATTCTTTGACTAACTTTGCAAAAATAAAGTCATGTGTGCTCCCATCATCATGTAAAATAGTCTTTTCTTTACCATGCACAAAACATTTCATTGTCAACAAAGAATGGGGAGTTGGCATACCTGGCAAAGTATCCGAAGTAGTACCAATGTCGTCATCATCTTCCATAAAATCAGGCATTTCCTCACGTTCTTCTTCTTCAATTGCTCCAAGATAATTGATATGGACAGGTAGCTTTTTCGATTGACAATTGGCTGCTAGATATCCAGGTTGATGGCATTTGTAACAAACTATGGGTTTGGCTTTAGATACATTATTAGTAATGGCAGGAAGTTTAGGAATGTTGGGATTTGACTATGAGGATGGCTTAGGGTTTGGATTGGTGTTTGATGGCAAAGCAGGTGGTCATGTCCAAGACTTACAGAATGAAGATGGAAGAAAACGACTTTGATTGAATCTTCGAAAATTTGAACTGAATTGTTTGGAACCATAGTTACCATTAGCTGGAAATTGTTGTGGTCGCTTGTCTCTTCCGCGAATCTTGTCTTCAGTGTCATGAGCCAAGGAAATTGCATCTTCAAGGGTTGTTGGCTTGAACATATTGACTTCAGTATAGAAATGTCCAAGTAGGCCAGACATAAACTTGCGTTTGTGAGTCGCTTTAGGTACATCTTCGAGCATGCGTAGTTGCAGTAGGGCATTCCAAAAACGTTCAGTGTATTGGGAAATAGGTTCGTGATCTCTTTGCTGTAGAAGATCCCATTGCTTAATGGCTTTTTCATGGAATTGAGGAGGAAGGAAATTTTGCAGAAACTTCTTTTGGAAAGTCTCCCAGGTAGTGGGACAATCAACGCTCTTGCAGACCACAATCCACCATAAGGATGCTCGATCAACTAAATGGTTAGTGATACATTTAATTTTGTCTTTCTCAGCATATGTTTCTTCATGGAAGTAATCATCAAATTGATTGATAAAAGCAAGTACGGTCTTTCCATCTCATGATCCATTGAAAGTACAAAATTTGAAATTTCTTTTACTTATTTTTATTTCTTTGCGAATGGATTGGGCTTCAAGTGTCGCATCGATGGTACGTCGTATAAGATCTTTGGGTTGTGATCCATCTTGGTCAGTGGTAGATCGTTGCAAATTGGCCAATTGAACTTGCAAAGCTTGTCGGGCTCTTCATTCTTCATCGAGCTTCATCATAATCAAATCCAACTTTTGCTCCATCGTTGGTTTGGGTAGATCACCTTCAGCCCCATAAAATCTTCCATGTGTTGTTTAGTCGTCCTGTAAAATCCAAAAGACCTCACGCTCTCAAAATCTTATTAGCGGGATGAGCGTAGCTCAAAGGCGGGTATACAAGGCTTGTAAATTTTGTTTGGCTTTTGTAGTCTTTCTCCTTTGCGTATGCGGTATTCGTTGTCACAACCGTCTTTGTAGAAACGGCATATAATCTTCGTATGGCCTACGTATGAACTTCTATTCTTGCTGAAACTGGTTCAGCAAGTCTGCAGGTGTGAATAGAGTCTACCAGAGAGCAATAGACTAGTTCGTAAGCTTCTGTGTGTGAACTGTCTTTATGGTAGTTGTTGGAATAAGTCTTTTATGACCTTTGTAACATGCAGGATTAGGAAGACTTGGAGAACTTAGAGGATTTAGGAGCTTTAGTGAATTAAACCAGTCGTGATTTTTGAGGACCTCAATATGTTGGCGACGAAATCGGCGCCGTCCAGGATATATTCTTGCCGCCAATTGATGAATTTTGTGGAGTAAGCTTATTAAAGCTTACTATTAAGCTTGATAAGCTTTAAGTTAAAGCTTTAAAGCTTTTTGGATATGGAGCTTATTGTTTACAGACGACTTGAAGAAGGAGATATCCACATGGTCCTCCGCCTCCACTGGCTGGTCCTTTGCGATCAGAGGGTGCAGAAGGAGGTTCTTGACCGCCAGGAACATGCTTGTATCGACCGTTCACGAAAAAACTGACTGTAGAGCTCGATCGTTCTAGGAGCTCCGCCTTCGCGCAAGATGGTAAGCGATTGGAAGCTCTCGAACTCAGCTTCGCTCTGATACCACTGGTGCATAGATCGAATGCCGTAAGCACGCGTAGTGAGCGTCAGAAGGTCCCCAAGAACAAAAGAACTCTACTTTTTGCACACAAATCAATGTAGAAAGCTTGCACGACATGAACAAGAGACCAATTGGGTGCAAACTCCCCCCATGTCTTGTGAGAGCGCTCCACAAAGCATGTATTTCATATATGATTCATCTTCAAGCTCAAATAATAGCCCAAATTAAAAAATAGCATGCTTTAGCTTTTGAGTTTGCTTTTGTGTCAAATAGAATTAAAGCTAATGGGCTTCCAAGAAGTTAGGCATACCCAAATACAATGTCCAATACAAATATCTAAATTGTGCACCCATGCGCATACAAAAATAATAAATAAATATCAAGCGCTTTGATAAATAAGCGGGACAAAATATAGACGCCATGCCTAAGATACGCGCCCATTAAAATATTGACGATAATTTGAATACACGCTATCCTCCAATGCTTTCCACTGCCACCGCTGCTTGCTCGACACATCAACTGAAGCATTCACAATTGTTAGAAAAAATAATACAATTAAACCGACAAAAGTGAATACCTAGCAGTCTTCAGCTACATAAATAAATTGGTTAGAAATCAATCCTAACCTTAATTTATCACGAGTGCGCACTCTAAACTCATAAACGTTTATTAATTTAAATATGTATTTTGCGGAATCACCCCCTATGGAATCACCCATGTACACATAAAATTAACAAAACGCCCGAAAAGGATACGCGTCCCCGTCGACTTCTCGCACAAAGAATCCACTTTGTGTATGAGCCCCGGTAATAAAATTTTACGGAATCCACCGCAAAACCTCACGAAATCCACCGTGGCACGGAATCCACCGTGGAATATGCCTTCTAGCATCACATAGTGCTGTTACAGGATATATGTCTACAGAATTGATGTATGGTCAAAACCTATCATATCGATAGAAGAGATGACAGTCACATGGAGTGCGTTACCTTGGGAGGAGGAGTTGAATCGAGAGGAGTTGTTGGCCTTACGCATTAGACAGTTGGAAAGAAAGTTAGAAGACATAGAGGCAACAGCTGCAAAGTTAAGGGCAACAAGGATACAAAACAAGAAACGGTTTGACAAGAGACATAGACTGAGACCAAGAACCATACAAGATGGGGATTGGGTATTGGTTTATGATAGCAGTTTAGACAACCAGCATACTGGCTTGCGTAAATTTTCCAAAAGATGGTTTGGACCCTATGTGGTAAGACATGTGTTTGATAATGCTACTTATGCATTAAATGAGCTGTATAGGACAACCATCAAACTTTTGATAGCAGGGAAAAGAATCAAATAATTCAAAAGGTGGGAATCTACTATCTATGAGTTGCCAGAATTGGAAGAAAATAGTGGTTCTAATACAAGGGCTAGCCAGGAAGATATGGATATATGGAAGATGAAGAAGTAAATGATACGGTTGCAAAGGATGAGGAAGACTCCGAATTCAGTGACAACTAGGATTTTGGCACATACCGGAGGATGTGCAGGTTCAGAGGGGGTGGATATAATGATGTTAGAAGGACACAGTGTGAAAAAGTATGGAATGCATCATCATCCGACTTCTTTATCGATCTAGAGAGTCAATGTGATTTGAGCCATTCCTACTAGTGTGAGTTGCATGGATTATCCAAAAATACTAGATTTTTGGATAATTTTAGTCTATTTTTATATTATTTATTGTAAAAATCCAAAAAATTTAGAAAAAAACTTCTAGATTAGGATGGCATGCAAAAAGCTAGTTGCTTTTTCAACCAATTATAGGATTTTCACAAGAGGGATAGATTGACGAAATCGCGCGCATCACGATTGCTGTAAACAGGCTGAAAACTACAGATTGAACTGAAAGAAGAAGGAGTGATCTGGGAGATCCGTGTGCAGGCGTCCTGAGGTTTTACTCCCCTTTCGGAGCCAACAAAGCCATCAGATTCGGGAGAGAAGGAGCTTAATTTGTATGCACGTTTTGTTCTATGAAGAAGCTCCAAGAGATCTAATGCCTGGAGATTGCTTCAGAGTAGTGCGAAGATTCCAGGTTCTTTCAATACATATTGATTCAATTCATTGTGATTTGTCTTTGTAGTTTTTACCACTTGGGTATTCTCTATCTTCTCTTCCATCTCCTATCTCTACTTCCTTCTACTTCTAATCCTCGGTGGATTCAACCTTTCGACAAAAACCCCTTCGACAGCGATGTTGTGTCGCTATGCAGACACAATGTGAAAAACCTTTGGAGTGTATCATCATCTGGCTTTCTTATTAATATGGAGAGTCAATGTCATATTAGTGATTAGTGTTATATCTATAGTATGAATGACTCAAAAATATAATATTTTTGAATAATTTTAGCCTATTTTATATATTTTGGATATTATTTCTTGTAGATATCCTAAAAAGGTATAGAAAACTTCTAGAATAGGGTGATATGCAAAAAGCAACTGACTTTTTACCCACTTTTGGCAAATATCATGAAAAAAAAAAGGACGGGCTCTCGAAATCGCACGGTGTGCGATCAGAATTTCCAGGCAGCAAATAACACTTTAGATGGGAGGAGGGGAGGAGTGATCTACGAGAATTATAATCAAGTGTCTTGGGGTTTTACACCCCTTTCAGAGCCAACAGAACCATTAGATTTTCCATCTGAGGTGCAATAGAGAAGAAGCTCGTATTTTGGTGTGTGTTTTTTGTATAACAAGAAGCTCTAGGAGATCTAATGCTTAGAGATTTCTTTCGAGCAGTAGTAGACATTATCTAGATAATCCAAGAATCATTTGTCTTGGAGGTTAGCCATCAAACAATCAACTTATGACTAGTGTAATAACTAGGAATACATAGGGCTGAAGTGTATTTGGAGTGCAAAAGGTTTTATGATTGAGTCATGATGTATGGACATGTCTTGAAGAGAACTTGATTTCCAACATTCTTGGGATTCATTTGAATCTCTTGCCTATTCTTTTTCTTCTCTTCTATTTTCTATTCTCTACTTCATTCTCTCTCTAATCCCTAGTGTTGGATACGACCTTTCGACTAAAATCTCTCCAACATATTGGTGAACTCGACATGAAAGGTCATTGAAAGGAAAGGCAAGATGGGAGAACCTTCAAGGCTCATAATTTCTAGTGATGTTTTGTAGCAGTTAGTGTAAAATATGAAAATGCTTATGCAAGTACAACAACAATAATAGGTGATGCAAGCTTCTACTCAAACAGAAACTATTGTGATGAATGCTCTATAGGTACTAGAGCATGAGATGAAGTTGTTTAATGGAAGGAATGTACATGCATATTTGCATAACTATTATCAAAAGATGGAGTTCTTTTGGGTGGCTTGATTTGCATGGAGCTAGTTTTCTGTATGGGTCACTGCATATGAATTGAAAGCTCGAGCTACTGAGTTGTATATGTAGGATGCTGGCTGGGTAGCTTTCAAGAAGGCACTCGAGGAAGAATTTTATATTGAAGACACCAGTTTGATTACCCGTAAGACTTTCTAAGAGTGGGTTCTACAATCCAATAAGGGTCTTGTGGCTATAGAAATATTAAGAGAATTTGAAAATTGGTTTGAGCAGTTAGATCTTGCAAAACAACAGGCTGTTGCAAGTCAAAAAATTGAATTGTTTCTACAAGTGAGAGATCCTGAGCTTCAAGAGAAGCTTGATGATTTATTAGAGGATCAGACTGAGATTAGACTACAAAGACAGGGATTAAAATAGAGTGGAGGCATATTAAGGATGTTGTTATTGCACTGGTGAAAAAGCATAGAAGAAGAGAAAGATTGCATGTGTCTAGCTTACCCATTGTTACAAGAAAAACAATTGTTGTATCTAGTAAGCCACCTGCTTCTGTGGCTAACCCTATGGTTGCACCTATTATTCTCACTATATTAGGAAAGATGTATTAGATGAATTGGTTAAAGGCATGTGGGATCTTCAATTGAAGGTTGCAAAATTGGATGAGAAAGGACAAGAGGAAAGGGGACAGACAACAGTCCCTAAACCAGGGAAAAGATGTATGTGGTGTAATAGTTTACAGTATGAAAGGAAGGATTGTGCTACTTATCAGGAGGCCTTGGCATAATAGCTCATCTTTTGGAAAGATGGAAAGATCCATGCACAAGAAACAAGATTGCCTCTTGCTTTGAATTTTGGAAAGGGATGTATGCAAAAGTTATTGTCTATCCGAAATGCTTATGCGGGTGTACATACTACTACTTTTGGTCTACAATTGGATAGAATGCATGGCCAGTCCATCCAAAGGCTGCAACATGGACACATGCTTTGCATGTAGCTGAAAAGAGAAAAGCTACTGATGGTAAAATGTCTTACGCAAGGCAAGACATTTTTGACATAACTGCCTAGGAATCGACATGGTAGATACATATTCAGTGTATGCATATTTAGCAAAAGTAAAAAACACAGATGTACTTGTGGAAGAGAAATGGAAGAGAGATGAAGATAATGCAGGGATATCTAAGAGAATGACAAGAAGAAGTGTGGATTAGCCTAAAGCTGCAAATCAACCACCTCCCGAGCATGTTATGGAAGAGGTTGGGCAAGAGCAAAAATAGGATAGCAAACAAGAGGGCAAAAAGAAGGGCGAGTAGCCAGGATATAAGTCGCAGTCTAATATTGAGACAGCCATGGATCTCAAGAAGGTTTTTGAAGAACAGATTTTAATCCCCTTAGGAGAGATGCTTGGCATCAACAAGAGAGAATTTCATAACAAAATCATTGACAAAATTAAGAGAAAGCGTCAATTTCTTGGTGATACCACTAGTACGTTGCTACAATTTAAAGATGAAATTAGTTTTTTGGGCATTTGGGCTGAATATGAGCATGATGTAAGTGCTAGTTTATCAATGGAGAATGTTGCTACTAAGTGGGGTAGCATGTAGAAAAGAGAAGAAAGTGAGTGAAAATGCATTGTCTTATAGCAATATGCTTGGTGGAGTAAGGCAAATGCACCACTATGGGGAAGAGACTCTAGGATTTATTCCTCAGAGTCATTACACAAGAAATCACTAGGCAAGGGCTATCCTCGGGGAGTCCACCTTATAGAACATGTAAGATACTACGCGAGTTCAAAAGAAAGGATATTACATTTAGTAAAATTTACATGGTTATATCTATAAAAATGGTTTTAAAATTACGATGTGAAAAAAATTTGTAAGTTTACTAAAGTAAAAGAGGTCATTTTAAGACCTTATAGCATGTAAAGAAAGAGTATTTCTTAATATCCTTTGAACGCACGTTATATAGATAATTTCTTATAGGTGGATCCCTCGAGGGGACTACCATTGAAACGGTAGTGAAAATAGGGGAGCATGAAACTCCTTGTGGTGCTTTGCTTGAACATGGGTCTAAAATTAATGTCATTTGTATGAGAATGGTGCATGGCCTGTGGACACTAATCATGGTTGGTGTGTGAGGGCTACAAATCATTCTTTGATGGAGCTCTATGCTTTGTGTCCTAATGTAAAAGTTACAATTGGTGAGGTATAAGAAGAGTAGCACTTCTGCTTGATGATGGTTCTGCTACTTATACAAGAGTCTGAAGCAAGGATGGGAGGAAAGAAGTCCAATTTCTTACCATTTTTGTTAATCATCCTAAGAATCGCGATACGCTTCGAGAGTCTCCTTTGCCTTGAAATGCAAGGCAATTCAAAGAACTGGATTTTCATTGAGCACTATTGTATGAAGCATGTATTTATTGCTAGTGGTTCTTCTCAGTTTACAACAAACACTTCAGGTTGGTTTAAGCCTATGAAAGCCATGTGCAAGGCTAAATGCACATCCATGAAATGGGTTGCTAAGGAACTGAGAGCATGAAGGAATTTCAGGTCTCTTTTACGGGCTGAATATTACTGACACTATAGATGAAATTTCAACAACCATACATGTAGAAAATGAGGTAGAAAATAGAGTGTTGTCAGTATGTTCTTTGGACATGTATGATATTATAGCATTGTTTGCTCTGTAAGAAGGATTACAATGGACTGAAGTAATTGTCAATATAAAATATAAGACAGTTGACAAAAAGGTGAAACCACTTTCTTTGCCACATCCACTAGACAGTGAGGGTCTATATGAGAAAGTGTCAATGTAGCCAAGTTTATGGGATCCTAAAGATATAGATCATCAGTTTATAGCTGAAACATTATAGGGATGCAAGTTGGTGCATAAGGGTTTCTTTTGCATGTTGAAAGATACTATTTTATGTAGATGTTGGCTAGGCATGGGAAAGCATTTGCATTTCAACCAACTGTTGAAATAGGTTGTGTGGATCCGAATGTTATCTCTCCTATGGTAATATTTAATGTGCCATATGTACCATGGAAGTGGAGGCCTATTCCAGTGCCTAAAGCTTACTTGCCAAAGTTAATGCATTTGCTAAATAAAAAGATGTGTATGAAGATCTTGGAGCCTCTTCATCCTCGTACTCAAATCATTGGTTTACTGTGCCCGAAAAGAATGGGGATTTGAGATTTATTCAAGACCTACAGCCAGACAATGAAGTGACCATAATAAACGTGGATGTAGGTCCTGTGGTTGATGAATTTTCAGACGCTTTTGTAGGTAGAGTGATCTATTATTTGGGTGGCCTTTACATGGGGTATGATCAATTTTAGCTTGCATTTGAGAGCAGGGATATCACAACCACAAAGACTCCCTTGGGGTTAGTACGGATGTGTACTTTCTCAAACAGTGCAACAAAATCAGTGGCACACATGATAAATGCTATGAATAGGGTACTCAGGGATTTTATACCACAGTTGACAATGATCTTCTTGGATTTGTGCAGACAATTTGTTGCAGACCATATTGTTGATTGTGAAATATTTTTGATGCACCTAGAAGAGGTGCATTTAACTCTTTCTAGAGTTGAAGAGGTTTTGATTGTTGGGCATATGTGTGGGCCCTATGGGCGCAAGATGTATGCATGAATGTATCTGAGGTTTGTATATTCTTGGGTAATATGTGTTCTATTTGATATGGATCCCTCATTTTGCACATGTAGTTGATGCTCTATATCAGCTCTTGAAGAAAGGTCAGAGGTTTCGCTAGGAAAGGAAGCATAAAAAAGCAATGGAAAATTTGAAGCAACTCTTGAAATCTGCTCCTACATTGAGAAAGGATGATTATTCACATGGAAAGCCTATCATTAATTGTTGATATGAGCCCAATCGGGATTGGATGGGAAATTAGGAAAGATAATGAGGAAGTGAAAAGATATGAAATTCTATTTGGTGCTAAAGTATTGACCGAATGGTGGAAAACCATAATAATTTTGGTAGCAAGGAAAAGAATCAAATTATTCAAGAGATGGGAATCTATTGCCTATGAGTTACTAGAACTGGATGAAAATAGTGGCCATGATACAAGGGCTAGCTAGGAGCATATGGAAGATGAAGAAGCAAAGGATATCGTTTTGTAGAGGATGAGGACGACTCCGAATTCGGTGACAACTAGGACTTTGGCACATACTAGAGGATGTGCAGGTTCTTCAGAGAGGGTGGATGTCATACCACTATGTGGACATAGTGTGAAACCCTGAAGTGCATCATCATTTGGCTTTCTTATTAATCTAGAGAGTTAATGTCATATTAGTCATTAGTGTTAGTACCCATAGTATGGATGGTTCAAAAATACGAGATTTTTGAACAAATTTAGCATATATTTGATATTTTGGATATTATTTCTTGTAAATATCTAAAAAGGTGTAGAAAAATTCTAGAATAGGGTGGCATGAAAAAGCAACTGGCTTTTCAACTAGTTTTGGGAAATCTCATGAAAAAAGAAATGACTCTCAAAATCGCACGACATGCGATCATAGTTTTCAGACATCAAACAACACTCCGAATGGGGGAGGAGGGTAGAAGGAGTGATTCGAGAGAATTCCAAGCAAGTGTCTTGGGATTTTAGTCTCCTTTTGCAGCCAACAGAACCATTAGATTTATCGAATGAGGTAGAAGAGAAGAAGCTAATGTTTTGGTGCGTGTCTTTGGTATAATAGGGAGCTCCATGAGATCTAATGCTTTGAGATTGCTTCCGAGTAGTAGTAGACACTGTCTAGATAATCCAATAATCATTTTTCATGGAGGTTAGCCATCAAATATTCATCTTATGAATACTATACTAACCAAGAATACACAAGGCTAAAGTTTATTTGGAGTGGAGAAGGTTTTATGCTTGAGTCATGATGTATGGACATGTCTTGAAGAGAACTTGATTTCCACCATTCTTGGGACTCATTTGAATCTCCTACCTATTCTTTTTCTTCTCTTCAATCTCCTATTCTCTACTTCATTCTCTCTCTGACCCTCGATGGATACGACTTTTCGACTAAAATCCCTCCGACAACGGCTCTTACAATTTTTCTCTTTGGGGCCATGGTCTTCGATCAAATAATTATAGAGAAGACTTCAATAATAGAGCTATGAGTCGTCTTGATTTGATTGATAGAGACGACAACAATAGAAATGTGAGAAGAAATCAAGTAGAGTCTCAATTTTACAAGGGAAAGAAGGTGGAAGAGATGGGATTAAGCTTAGAAATGCGGCATAGTATGTCCCTTGTCTTTTGCAATAAGAATGATCTATCTCACTCTTCTCTTGCCTTCTCTCTTGATTCAAGTAGAGTCTCCTCTTTTGTCTCAAATCTAATGTATTCTATGGATTCTCATGCCTCATATTTATAGTTTAATTGAAGGGAGGGGGTTCTTATGAGTCGTGACCAAGAAGAGGAGTTATTTGTGGAGGGTATATTGCTAATCTAGCTATCTAGGAGCTTTTGAGATGCAATCTGATGCTAGAGATTAGTTCTTTGAGGTCCAGAGAGGCTGTCAAAGATACCATGACTGATTCACCTAGGTTTTGGGTGATCTTTCTTCAATAGGGTAAGGCTGCTCGAAAAGACCAAATGAAGCCAGTAGAGTAGTGACAAGTATCTGATACCTATGGTACTAGTAGCACATTACATGTGTGGTGGAGTTGAAACTGGTCTTCAAGATGAAACTTCCATTGCTAGCTTGTTTGTAGCTGGTGAAGTTGTAAAGCTCAAAAAAATTGCTCCAAGTTAAGCCTAGAATGACAGTAAGTTTGGAATGATAGTGAGTGGGCTGATCTAATATCCTTCAGCTGTTGCTGATGCTACTCCTAAACCTATAAGGCCAACTATACAAATCCTTTTTGTCCAATCAAGTTACTTAAATGCAGCATGTAACATGAATGTTAACTTACAACAAGCTCACTACCTATTCCTCTAATTCCTTAGCATAAGATCAAATGGTCTAGGACAAAACATCTAATTATGTTCAATGGTGTAAGGATATTTTCTTGATGAAGACCCTAAGCATCTTTGTTGACCATACCTTCAAACTTCAGAATCTACAGATAATGAATATCTCTTTGAGTTTTTGATATCATCTACAATACAGTAGTAGGCATATCTAAGAATTGAAGGGAATGCATTATACAAAAGCTCATGGTCACCCCAAGCATCCTATTCAGATCTGCAAGATAGGCAAGATTCCTCCTATTCAGAGAAGATGATGCCTATTTTTAGCATGCTTTTAGGATAATTCTTGCAGCAATAAACTAGAAAGGAACAACCCGACTCAAGAGAAAAAAAAATTTACAATTTCTTTGTTGGCCGTTCAAATCAGTTTGAATAAGCTCTACAATGCCATTTTCACTAGACAATGTGCTGATAGTTCAAAGAGAGCAACAGGTTGATCAGAAGCTTGTTTCAACATTACAGCATCTTGTGAACAGCAGCTACCAACAGTACGTGTCTTAACCATTGGAATTTTAAAAAAGGCTTAATGAAACAATTCCATCTATATACTGTACAATAGCCTGGACCCCACACCAAAATATTGATCCTCACATAATATCTACATTAAATGAAATTAAAAAACAAGAACATGATCTTTTTAAAGTCAAATTTACAAAGGAGTTAATTTTCAAGGCAAAAAGTTGACAAACTAACCTTCTGAAAATTCCAGAATTTAGTTTTATTGGCTTGCATTAAGTTCCAATAATTCAAAATAACATGATCTTTAATAAACAGGAACCCCTCTACTTTTGGATAACAGTCAAAGATCTAAGGAAGTCGTCTACAAAAGAAAAAGTGATGGTTAACAAACAAAACTCCAATGTGCATAAAAAACTAGAATCATCCATCCAACTAGCTACTTGATATTGGCATTGTGACAACAACATCAAGAGGGAATGTTTGGGATATATAGATCATGTATTTCAATTGATATTAATCCCTTGGTGAGCAAAGAGTTGAATGCTAATAATTGGTTCTACAAAATTTGGCAATCACAACAGAGGTAAAAGTTTAAAGAAGGGCATATTCGATAGTGCTTGAAGCACTTTTGTCTCTAGGTCTCATCATTTCCACAAGACTTGAAGATGTATTGGCACGCTTTCATAATGGCAAGAGTATGACTAATGGGGTTTTTTTCCTCATCTATAACATCATCCAAGCATGCTTGCATGAGTCATGGGTCAACAACTCTGTGTGGTAATAAAGTCGTTCTCCTCTAATTGTCCTATATTCAACATCATCAAAGCAAGCTTCTATCACTCCACTCTTTGGCAATTCGTATAATGAAGCTAGTGTCCAAAAACTGGGCCGCTTTAGACATCCTTTCCTATTTTGAGTTTCATTTGCTTTCAATTACTGATGCATAGCATGTCTTTGAAGGCATCCTAGTTTGTTTCAGAAGCATTAACACTGCAACATATAAATAGAACCTACTACTTTCAATGATTTAGTTGTGAAAAACTTTATCGATACAAGATGGACTAAAGAAGCCCAAAGACAAGGCGCCCCCTAGGACAATAGCTTCATTTCTCAATAATTATGTCATTCATAAACTTGTGAAGTAAAAATGCTCCCAAGACATCAAGGCAAGATTTTGTTTATGGGCTAGACCTTCACAAACAAATGATATAAACTAGAAACACAAGTTATTTGAATGTCGTGATAACGTTTAGCATGTATATCCACATTGAGGTAAAAGAGTATTTCTTTCACTAACTTGTATGTTTGCCATACTTCAACTGCTTCAACTCCAAAAGCTGGATCACTTTGTTCCAAAAGTATAACCATAGTGTTGAAAATTCTGCCATAAAGCATTCTCCATCCAAGTGCTATTTTATTGACGGGCAAATCATAGAACGTGATTAAGACAACATCCCCGTAAAACTTTCTCCATCTGAGAAAATTTCCAACTTCAAAGCCTACTCTTGAAGCTTCAACCAAACCAAGGTGTGTGGAGGGGAGTGCTAGAGGCAGGAACTCCCAACGTACTGACTGATCTGTTAGAGCTTTCCCCCCGTCAATTTCAAGAGTGAACATTCTTGGTTGGGTGCACCCCACTGAAACAAGATCTTGAAGCCAAGCCACAATATAGTCCACATCTTGAGCTATCCAAAAACGTTCTTGAGCCATAGAATAGCTTAGATCATCAACTCATTTAAAGAAGGTTGCCTTCTTTGATCTCCAAGAGACCAAAAAGTCAGCCAGCGTGTCAACATTGTCATGTAATTCCTTCTCATCTTCAAAGAAATGTGGCTTCAAGGTATCTTGCCAGTCAATCGATGGTGGACATAGTGTCACATAACCCCCAATCTCCCATAAGAGTCTTTGCACCCAATATCCCCTCATTATGTCTGAAACTCCAAGATTTACTGATAGAGGAAGCATGAGTGCCTAGAAAGCCTGAGAATGGAACAATGTATTGAGATGATTAATGGGATCCATCATATCCTGTGGAAGTGCAACAGGAAGGGCATGTGTATCAAACTTGATATCAAACAACTTAGATTCTGATTTTTGAGTATTATAAAAAATAGCGTCAAAGTTAAGGAAACCATTGGCTAATCCTTGCTGAGAATAGACCGTTTTCCACTTGGCACATATCCATAACAAATCTCTACATTTATGTTGCTTATAGATTCCAGAGGGAAGCCCCTAGGCCAAACAGATCTTTGGCCAAAGTGAATGTAAGGGTTGACAATTGTTCTGTTATGAAATGACAAATACTTCAATAAATTATTGCTCCAAGTCAAAGTCATTGCTCAGATCCCCCCTATTACGGATGCATTCTCATCTGCATCATAGATCACCTTGCACCATGCTAGATTGCAAATAAATATCCAACATTCTTCCTCACATATGAAACATATGGAAGGTGGGCAAGGATCCTATAACCAAGAGCTGCTTGCTCCTCAACTTCCAAGAAAATGACTCCTCTCACTTCCCAATCACTTGGTGTGTCTGTATCTCCAACGGCAACAACTTGACATCCCTGCATTTTCACCATAGCCTGAACTTGATCGGTGAAAGAGTCAGAGGTTGTTACCACACTCCATTTCTCTACCTTGACAACATGGAATTTCTCAATATCTACCACTTTGTGCACCTTCTTGAAGTCTACTTCAGAGTATGGATTCTTCTCAGCACTCTTAGGGCCTGAGTGGACACAGAGGAGGGCTAAGGAGTCACCGTGGTTGAAAATGATGATGAGGATGAGGACATTGAGAAGCACGAGACCCAAGATGACAAGATTGGGTAGGTTGCTTCTAGCTGAGGCGGCTAGGGTCATTTTGAAGTAGCTGAGATCTGAGATAAGTAGCTTTGAAGTCAATCTTCATCGTGGAAGCATTCTTGTCATCCTCATCTTTGTTGTGGGGCAGGTTTGCACCCTGCTTGTGGGCTAGCTGAATGCTGGGGCTTGGTTCGCTCCTATTGGTTGAGCATTGTGAGGGAGGGTTAGATGTAGGGGGCACAATGCTGGCTCATGATGCCCCGCACACACACATGCCAACAAAGATGCACACAATCTTGTGCAATCTCAAGGTTTATGACATTTTTGCTTAAATTTTTTGTTGTGTGAGGGAATGGAAATACAATGAGCTTTGCATTTGAAAATTGCAATTCCTTTAAGTGCCTTTTTGAAGCAAATAGATATTTTTTAATTGTGCCTTTGGGATGTGGTGCACGGGGTTTGAACTCACACACCCCCATAACTCGACCCACACCCAAACCACTACGCCACAACCCCATTGGCTTAAGTGCCTTTTTTTTGGAACAATACGATTTTTATTAATAGAGATTTACATAATCAAGAAATATCCTATGGTTTTACCCCAAAACCATCACCCTAGCTCTTGGAGAGTAGCTTGAATGATATCTCAAATACTAGGAGCAAGGTGTTGTTTGCATAAGGTCTCGTATGGTTTGAAACAAGCACCTATAACAAGATGCACACCTCATGCACTCATTTGATTGCTCTTGGTTTTAGTCACTCACACTAAGAGCACGCTCTTTGTCCACATAAATGCAAATGTTCTGTTGATTCTCATTATTTATGTGGACAATATGCTATTGATTGGGCTCCACGAGATGTGTATTGTGGCCTTGAAGGTCAAATCACAACATTCATTTGATGTTACAAATCTTAGCCATTTGCATTACTATCTTGGCATACAGTTCACTAGAGTAGTTGGGGGGGGAGGGGGGCGGGGTTGCATGGGGCAGTGCCTAAGGTTTTCAATAAGGCTAAGGTTTCAAAATATGCATGATCTAAACAAAAGTTACACCTATGGGGCTCTAGCTTTCTACATAGGAATCATGTTTCTACGAAACCATGTGTGATTCAAAATCACAGCTCTTATAATGTTCCAAATCTTGAGGGTTCTGCCATCCAAGGCACCCTTGTCCTTGAAAAAGTGATAGACACATGCTAGTAGAAGCATTAAGACCCGCTTTGGGAGACCTGATTTTTTGGTTTAGTCTACAATGTCTTTGCCATTGGGATTTGCCAAAACAAGTGCAGAATAGTTTTATGTCTCCTGAAAACAAACAAGGCATAGTACTAAAACTTTCTAAAATCGGCAAGTGCATCTTTCATTAGTAGCTTTCTAGCCAATATCTTCCATATGAACACATTCAGTTTAGTAGAGGGGTAGCTTGCTAGACATCTAAGAGCCTACCTTTTCTTCTCTAAGAGGTTTGTGGGTATAAGTTCTTCTAGTTGTATTTTGACTTCAAGATGATTGCTTTGTCATTCCTCTTAAAATCCACCCTCTTCTTTATCTTAACAACCAGCTTTCCCTTATGATTAAGCAAGTTGTGGAGAGCATCAGCAGAGGCCTACAAAACATGTGAAGGCCATCAAAACGAGAGCATCCATTCTGCTCTTCCATCATGATTGTCATATCTTTTCTATACTTGATCTTAAGAGTATTGAAAAAAAGAGAGGGATGGGGGTATCTCCCTCTATCAACCATCTTCCCTTTAATTGGATTTTCAAACCTTCAATCTTATTCGTCTCTTGAGCTATAAGAAAATCTTCAATATGTTCTACTAGGAGCCACATGAGAATAGCATCTTTATGATTAAGAGCAATATCATACAAAATAAACTCTTTACATCTAAAAACACCAACCATATGTTTTCTTCTAAATGCAATTTGATCTCTGCCATCTTTCTTTGAAAGTGCAATTCGATAAAAACATGTAGCCTTCTAATCTAAGAGCACATTCAACTTTCCTTCAACCACCCTAACCCAAAGCTTGTTTAGTTTACTCAATGAATTTATGTTTCTTTAGAAAGGATACCTTGAGTTGAAATGGAGGTGATTTTGAAGACTACATCGATTGGATAGTGGTCAAAAGCCATGATAGCTAGGATAATCCTCACATTGATATGAAGGGCCAACCACCAACCCATTGGCTTACATATGCTCTATGATGAATCTTTATGGCAACTATGCCATGCAAAGCATTGCAAGAATGATTGATCAATTGCATGCAATACATCAATAAACCATGTTGCCTACAAAGTGCATCCTAACTTTCCCTTTCTCTCGATAAGAATGTATAAGATGCAACAATCTATTAGTGCTCCAACAGGTCACATTCTAGGAGAGTACAGTTGTGCTTCGCGCATGAACTTAACTCGCATTCCTTTAAGAGCTTCAAACCACATACATTTGTGACTACCTCTCACACAAGAAATAAGCATATGCTGGTCACCTGGATAGTCTTATGAGCAATCTTACTAGGAGCACATGGGCTGATTTGAGAGATGCAATGTTAAATACAGCTATAGAGTTTTTGGGAAACCAAAGGGGAGTCACAAAAATGTCAAAGGATTGCCATGCAAGAAATGGTTTGATGATGAATGTAAGGTTGCACACATAGAAAGCTAAAAATCCTCCCTAAGGGACAAGAATGAAGTGAGGTGGAAAAATGATATAACGCTCTCATGCGTAAAAAGTGACGACGATATGTAGCGGCCAAAGAAAGTGAAGATGCTGGGGAGTTTGAGAAATGTCCAAGGCAAGCATGGAGAAAATTGAAAGCCAAACAATCAAATGTTATGGGTGTTTTTACAGATGCTGACATGCTATCGTATGTTATGGAACTTTACATGCATAAAGGGGTAAAACCGATCAAATGTGATGTACATACACAGCCATTTAGTGCTCTGTTCACTTTAGAAACATTGGAGGAAACCCTCAACAAGATGGCTAATGAAAAAGCATATGATACTTTGCACTTGAATGCGGAGATGTTGAAATGGACAACAAAGGAGATGAGACTGTTCATGTTGCATGTGATACATCAGGCTTTTGCATATAGTTTTCTGTTGAGATATCGAGCTCCACTCGTGATATGCCAGGGTGACTGTTGTGCATTTATGTCACCAACTTGTTAGTTGCAGATGTGGTTGGTACACTGCCCATGAATAATAGCTAGATGACAGCTATCCTTATCTAATCTAGTTCGTGGCTCAGTTAGTATGCCACCTTAGTTAGTTGAGTTTGGTTTGAGACCCATATATAGGGTTCTTCTATTTCTTTGTATAAGACTTCTTTTTGGCTTACACAACTAAGAATAGGAAAACTGTTTTCAGCCACCACCTCTGTGTGTATTCCCCCATTGTGCAAGCAAGAAAGCTACAAGTGAGACTCCTTCCTTCTCTCCCACAATCTTGACATGGTATCAGAGCCTTGTTCAAGCCAAGTTCGGGGTGTTCTGGTAAGAAGACCAGTGTTGCTTTCATTTTTCTGGTGTGGGAGCAAGTCTCTGCAGGTAGCACAGCCAGAAAGTGTGGGAGTGCATTGTCTCAGGTTGAGACGCCCTTTGCGGTGAAGCAAGAGGGCAGTATATGCTGCGGGAGAGGGCTTTAGTCCATGGTGACCCTGTTTTTTTGATTTGAGGCCATTTTGGGGCCTGTTTGGGAGGCAGAAGTTTTCTGCACACACTCAGGAAAAGGCCCTGTTTTATGCTGTGCGACCACTGTTCTACAGATCGGTGAAAAGTTACCATAGAAATTGCATCGTATACTTGTGTGCAGAGATATTGGGAGTTACAAAATCATCCTTGGTTCTTGTTTATGCAAAATCGTCACTAGGAAGTGACTGTGTGGTCAAATACCACTTTCGCCAGTTTTGCAGATTTGCCCTTGTGAGGGTGAAGCTGTGTTTTTTGCAGTGACAGAATTTTTTTCAGTGTTCTGTAATGGCGTCTGATTCTCATTCACAGATTGTCACTAAAAAGCTTGACAAGAACAACTTCCAAGCATGGAATTTTAAAATGACGAATTTCCTTATGGGAAAAGGATATTGGAAATTTGTTGCAGGAAATGAAGAAGAACTAGTTCTTCCTGATGTTCCCAATCAACAGCAAATGCAGGCATTTAAAGCATGGCATGAGAGAGCCAGGAAAGTTATGTATTGGCTGTCTATCAGCATTTCAGACTCTATGATTGTGCATATTCAGGATGCAAGTACGCCAAAGGAGGCATGGGATACTTTGTCAAAAATGTATAGCACAAATATGCAAGCCAGGAAAATGCAGCTCAAGCAAGAGTTGCACAATGTGCAAAGAGAAAGTATGAGCATCAATGACTACCACATGAAGGTGAAGAAGATTGCAGATGCACTTGCTTCCATTGGGTTGCCAGTGGAAGATGATGATTTAGTCTCAGTGACCTTGAATGGTCTAGGAAAGGATTATGCACAGTTTCGAACGTCCATTTCCGTTCGTGAAAGATTTCCTGATTTTGAGGAGTTGATTGCTCTTCTAATTTCTGAGGAGCAGAGAAATGGTGGTGCATCTTCTTTAGGAGGAACTTCAAAAGAAGCTGTCTTCTACTCAAATGCTGGAAGAGGTAGAGACAGAGGTAGAGGAGGCCGATTTGGAGGCCATGGTAGAAATCAGAATATGCAACAAACTCAAGAAAACCAGTCCTATGGAGGAGGACATGGTAACTCTAGAGGCAGGGGGAGCCAAAGAGGTCGTGGTGGATGGCAAAGAGGCCAAAATGCAAACAGTAATATTGAATGCTACTACTGTGGTAAAATGGGTCATATGGCTAAAGACTGCTATAAAAAGCAGAATGACATCATGAATGGAAAATTGCAACAAGGAAATTATGCATCTTCTAGTAGACAGGGTGATGACAGAAATGAGCATTTGTTTATGGTGCAACACATGAACAATTCTGTGACAAGTGCAGAAGAAAGCAACGAAGTGTGGTATGTTGACTCAGGTGCATCAAACCACATGACAGGTCATGCAGAATGGATGGAGGATGCAAGGAAAACGGAAAAACCAGGATTTGTGGAGACTGGTGATGATACTGCACATCCTATTGTGCAGATTGGAAAATTTCCTTTGTCTATGAAGAATGGGAAAAAGAAATACCTATCCGATGTATTTCATGTCCCGAATATCACCAAGAATCTGGTTTCTGTTGGTCAAATGGTTGAGCAGGGCTTGCAGGTCAGATTTAATCCTCATGGATGCTTTGTTGAGGATATGAAAAATAAAGGTCGCTTGATAGCAAAAGGAAATAAGAAGGGCAGAAAGTTTACGTTGGATGCAGACATGCCTGAATTGAGTGCAACAATGTTTGCATATGGGACCGGTGTTGTTGCAGATATTGATATCTGGCATAAACGCATCGGTCATGTTAATGTACAGCGACTTAAATCAATGCAGGCAGGATTGCCTAAATTCAAGGTTGTAGAAATGCATAAGGTATGTGAAGCCTACCAATTTGGAAAACAGGCAAGGAAACCATTTCCTAGACATGTTCAAGAGAGTAAGAAGCCATTGGAATTAATCCACTCTGATGTGTGGACTACTAAAGCTGCATCTCTTGGAGACTATCATTATTTTGTCACTTTTATTGATGACTATAGCAGAAAAGTTTGGGTGTATTTTATGAAAAAGAAAAGTGAAGTTTTTGGGCATTTCAAAACTCTTAAAGCTATGGTTGAAAAAGAAACAGGCCTTCAAATACCTCTCAAATGAGTTTGCAAGGTTCCTGCAGGAGCATGGCATAAAGCAGCAATATTCATGCAGTCATACCCCACAACAAAATGGAATTGCAGAAAGGAAAAACATGCATATTGGAGAGGTATCTCGTGCCATGCTCAACGAAAAAGACTTGCCAGATTTTTACTGGGCTGAAGCAGTTGCTACAGCAGTCTACATAATGAACATGACTCCCACTACAGCAATACATGGGATGACTCCAGAGGAGAGGTATACTGGTAGGAAACCAGATATTTCTCATTGGAAAATTTTTTATTGCATTGCCTATGTTCATGTGCCAGATGAGTTGAGATCCAAGTTGGATCCAAAAGCTGAGAAATGCATCTTTATTGGTTACTCTTTGCAGCAGAAAGGGTATAGATGCTATAACACTTCTACTCCTAAGTTTACAGTGAGCAGAGATGTTGTTTTTGATGAGATGAGTAGCTGGTATAAACCAGTAAATGTGATTGATAATGTAGATGCACAAAATGGTAATGCTGCACAGAATTCACAGTAGCAGTCACAAAATATTAGTGGACCTGGAGCGTCCTCTAGCAGTGGTTCACATTCTTTGCCATGGACAGGCAGATTGAGATCAGGAGAATCTTCTCAAAGTAATGTAGATACTGGTATGCAGGTATCACGAAAAGGAAAAGAAAAGGTAGATCAGCCCATGTTTGATGTGAATGCAGGTCACTCTTATGTGGATGGTGAATCCAGTGGCTCAGAACAGAGCATTGATGATGAGTTGGGTATTCCTTCTATTGTTACACCTGGAGTAAGGAAGACCAGGGATGATTTGAGAGTACCTAGGAGTGAACCTACTTTGCGCAGGTCTACCAGAGCTAGGTATCCTGTGGATAGGCTGAAATATGATGGATTTACACCCATTCACTATGCCTATATGGTCAAAGTGATACAGGAACCAGAACCCACTTCTTTTGAGCAAGCCATGGGAAAAGAAAAATGGAAGAAAGCCATGGATGAAGAAATGGATGCCTTGGAAGCAAATGCTACATGGGAATTGGTACCTTTGCCTAAAGGTAAGAATGCAATTGGCTGTAAGTGGATTTGTAAGGTGAAGCACAATGCAGATGGTTCTGTGAACAGATACAAGGCAAGATTAGTAGTCAAGGGGTATGCACAAACATATGGCATTGATTATGAAGAAACATTCAGTCCGGTTGCAAGGATGGCCACCGTAACAACAGTCATTGCTATGGCTGCATCAAAGGGATGGTCTTTACATCAGATGGATGTAAAGAATGCCTTCTTGCATGGTGATTTGCAAGAAGAGGTCTATATGGAGCAGCCACCAGGTTATGTGCATGCTGTTCATCCTGAGTTTGTTTGCAGGTTGAAGAAAGCCTTGTATGGCTTGAAGCAAGCACCTAGAGCATGGTTTGACAAGATAGGACAGTATCTTGTCACTATTGGCTTTCAGATTTCCAAGGCAGATTTCTCACTTTATGTGAGAAAAACAGAGAAAGGTATTATGCTACTTGTCATTTATGTTGATGATTTGATTATGACAGGTGACAGTGATGAAGATATCCTTCATGTGAAAATGCTATTGAAGCAGAAGTTTGAGATGAAGGATTTGGGAGAGCTGTGTTATTTCTTGGGCATTGAGGTGATTAGATCACCAAGTGGGATACAGCTCTTGCAGAGGCAGTATGGATTGGACATGCTGTCCAAATATGGGATGACAGGCTGTAAGCCTATTTCAGTTCCTTTGGAGCAGAATGTGAAGATGAGCGCAAATGCAGGTGATCTTCTGGAAGACCCTACTATGTACAGACGCATAGTAGGAAGTTTGATTTATATGACTATTACCAGGCCAGATTTGAGCTATGCTGTTGGATTGGTAAGTCAGTTTATGCAAGCTCCAAGGAAACCACATTTGGATGCGGCTAGATGCATACTCAGATATGTGAAGTCAACATTGCAGTATGGACTATTTTATGAGATTGGGGTTCAGATACAGTTGCATGGATACAGTGATGTTGATTGAGCTGGTAGTATTTCTGATAGACGATCTACCAGTGGATATCTATTCTCTTTTGGGAGTGCTGCAGTCACTTGGAGCAGCAAGAAATAGCCTATAGTTGCCTTGTCGAGCACAGAGGCTGAGTATAGGGGTGCAGCAATGGCTGCATGTGAGGTAGCTTGGTTACATAAGCTACTTTATGATACGCATCAGCCTATAGATGAGCCAGTTGTCATTTATTGTGACAACATTAGTATACACTTGGCAAATAACCCAGTCTATCATGCTAGAACAAAGCACATTGAGGTGCATTATCACTATGTGCGGGAGAGGGTTTTACTAGGTCTTATTGATCTAGTTTATGTCAGCACAGAGGATCAGGTAGCTGACATATTTACGAAGGCATTGGGCGCAGAGAAGCTGCGCAAGTTCAAAGACCTACTTGGTGTGCAGGAATTGGGATTGAGCTTGAGGGGGAGTGTTGAGATATCGAGCTCCACTCGTGATATGCCAGGGTGACCGTTGTGCATTTATGTCACCAACTTGTTAGTTGCAGATGCGGTTGGTACACTGCCGATAAATAATAGCTAGATGACAGCTATCCTTATCTAATCTAGTTCGTGGCTCAGTTAGTATGCCACCTTAGTTAGTTGAGTTTGGTTTGAGACCCATATATACGGTTCTTCTATTTCTTTGTATAAGACTTCTTTTTGGCTTACACAACTAAGAAGAGGAAAACTGTTTTCAGCCTCCACCTCTGTGTGTATTCCCCCATTGTGCAAGCAAGAAAGCTACAAGTGAGACTTCTTCCTTCTGTGCCACAATCTTGACATTTTCCCCAAGAATGGCAGGAGAATCGGATACAACTGTTGTATAAGGGAGGAGATTGTAATTTACTCACAAAATACCACACGATTATGGTCAGATCAACCATGGCAAAGCTATTCAGCATTATCCTGGAAATGCAATTGAGTAAATGGGCAAAAACTTAATAACAAACGAGCTTATGGACAAGCAGGTTTTCACCCTAGTCATAATATCATAGACCATTTGGTTACTTTACATGTGCTTATGGATGAGAGTCGGCTTGAGGGAGCAACCTTGTATTGCTATTTTGTGGATTTTAAGAAGGCTTTTGACACCGTACCAAGGGTTGGCTTATGGTAACAAATGCAAGAATTAGGGGTCCCAAATGATCTATGCATGAGAATTTATAGGAGATATCAACGAGTGGTGTGCCGCCGCAGAGGTCACAATGGGATGTCACAAGTATTTGAGAGTAATATGGGAGTCAAACAAGGTTTCCCACTCTCCCCTACATTATTTGGTTTATGCATTGATAAGTAGAGGAAATACTTCTCACGACTATGAATGAAGAGGAAGCCAAAAGCCTGCATATTGGTATGTTTGCCATCTTGCTCCTACTTTATGCAAAATGATGTGGTCTTCTTTACATATACTGGGGAACGTATGTAGCA
Source organism: Lygodium microphyllum (assembly GCF_053477565.2). Taxonomy (NCBI): domain Eukaryota; kingdom Viridiplantae; phylum Streptophyta; class Polypodiopsida; order Schizaeales; family Lygodiaceae; genus Lygodium; species Lygodium microphyllum. Next base: position 49,785,068 of record NC_141150.1, on the reverse strand, counting down.
GTTCATGGGGATTCTTGAACCATTTTGTCAAGATAGTGGTTTGATGGTAAATGTATAAAAAACAAAGCTAATGGCTGTGCGTACCAAGCAATCAAAGACTCCACCAAAAGTACATTACACCGGACACTCTAAAGAGATAGTATCTACTTTCAAATACTTGGGGATTGAGATACCTCCAGACCATAGATGGCATACATATGTGGAGCAACGATTAACGATAGGGAAAAGCAAGTATTATCACTTTGAAAACAACTGCAACCGTACAGATACTAAATGCTGAAAAATACATTGTATGATTTTTTATGCATATGTCCTACAAACGAGATTATATGGAGTGGAAGTGTGGAGGGCTCCTCATCTGCATGGAACGACATTGAGAAGCTACAAAAAGCTTTTATTCGTAGACATTTGGGCATCAAAAGCACCACACCATATGTACTTATGCTTTTGGAAACTGGTCGTCAGCCAATTGAGGTACATGCTATGATCCGAATACTGAGATATGCCACTCGAGTACGTCAAATGGATGATAGTAGGCTCCACAAACGGGCATGGAATGCTAGCATACGCCTACAAAAAACGTGGAAAAGTAAAGTGCTTTCCACAGAATGGGTATTGGATATGCAAAAATGGTTTAAAGGGTGGGGAGTGGATAGATATCTAGATATGGCATCATCCAAAAAGATACATGGATGGACACATTTCAATCATACCTCTTACGAGTGTATCAATCAAAACATCAAAGCAAGGGAGAAAATGGCAAACTTGCTTATTATAGTATGCATATCTATCCTTCATGTTGGAAATCCTACATGCAGGCAGAGGCACATATGCAACCATACATAGCCAACCCACTCTCAGTGGTATTTAGACGGAGTATTTCACGACTTCGAACTTGATCACACACTTTATTGATCGAGACATGTGCATGGAGTGGACAAATAAGAAAGACAAAGTTATGCAAATTGTGTGGACTACAGAGTGTAGAATCAGAGGAGCACATGATTATGACATGCTCAGCATATACACACATACGGGCTGATTTTGATATCCCTTTACACGGGCCACTTCACCAGTTTCTGATTACTGCTCCTATATCAAAGTTAGGGGCTCTCATCACCTACATGTTACGCTTTCGGGAGAACTAGCTGTATAAATCGTTCTTTCACTGTAGCTACCCTTTCCTACCATGGGAGAGGAGAATCATTGTATATCTAGAAAGGTCCCATGGGTCATAATTTGGCCTTCCGTGGATGATAATAAACTACTCTACTCTACTCTATTCTCTCTCTCTCTCTCTCTCTCTAGCTCCACTTTCATGAAATAACACATTTTCACAAAATTACATACGTACACACTCTCCCTCTCTTCCCTTTGCAAACAAATTTGTCTCCACAAAATTAAAGTGGGCTTCTAATCTAATTCATTCAAAGAGTTTGGAACACATAGAGTGAATATTATTCTCTTTTTTCATTAGGGATGAGAGGAGTTCTTTATGATAAAATTCAATCAATGAACCCTATGTCTTGTGTACCATTCATGACACACGACCAAAGCTAGCTAAATTTTTTCAGTGCATCCATATTTGGTGGCCTAACATAAGAGTGTTTGATGAATGCTTTTCTTTTCTTTTCAAATATTGTATTCTTCTAAAAATTATTTTTGAGCATGAAGTTCAAGCATACTTTTGATATCTTAAGCATACTCTTGATATTCCACATCTGCATAAGATCAAAAGATAAAGCAAGGACCCAAAGACTTGAGGGGGGTTTGAGATAAAATTGTAGCCCTCCCAAATCTAGCTATGAGGAGGATATTAGGTCTCAAATCCTTGTAGAGATCATGGAGGAGGGTGTATCCTCATAGGTTGAAGCAAGTTGTCTTAGCATGTAGAGGATGATAAGGTGATTAGAAGAGAAAGCACCCACCCATTGGTAAAAGTGAGATATATTTCAACAAAACCGTATGGTATAATTTTGTAGGCATAGCTTTTTCTTTTGTCTTTCTTTGGAGGGAAGGTACAATGCTATTTGAGGGTTTCCATTGAGGAGTTTACAAAGAGAAAGCATTAGTTTTCTTCTTATAGACTATATGCTTTTGGTTTGAATGAGAAAGGTACAAACTAATAGCTAACAGTGGATGTTGAAAGAGGCATAGGCTCCTTATGAAGTAGGGAGATCCCAAGCAAACATGCTAGTGGTTTGAAAATAAACCAACACTTTGTATACCAAGGGAGAAAGTGGTGGTAAAGGAGACATGACTTTTATTTGGGGCTCTCAAATAAACACATCTCAGGCACATCCCCCCCCCCCAATTGTGCCTCTAAGAATTTTCAAATAAAAATACCCATAATGGGAATTAACATTAAGCACATTTATAAATCCCTTTTGTTTTTAAAAAACAGTAAGTCAACATAATAAATATACCCTTTCTTTTGAACTCATGTGGTATCTTACATGTTCTATAAGGTGGGATCCCTAGGAGTTGAGCCCAGGTGTGTTGTTGATTGGTTCTAGTGTGTTACTAAAATCTTGGATGTGGAAATGGAGAGAGTCCTTGGCACCTTGCTGAAATTAGCTTGCTCTTGCATAAACCATTCATTGAAGGGGAGGTATTATTTGTGCTCAAGTCTATGAAGAGGGGAAGTCCCTTAGCATTTATGGGTTTTAGGTAGAGCTATGTCTTGCTTTGCAACTTTCAAGATACATGCTTCAAAGATTTGGCTAGCTCAAGTTATTGGACCATGAGTACCTCAAACATTTTGGTTCTACGAATTGTGTATACGTATGTATGAATACAAGAGTAGATGTAATGTTGAGTAATGTGTGTATGCGGAATGGTGTGTGTGAGTCATGTGTATGAGTATGTAAAGAAGGAGCGAGAACACGATATTGGGGAATATGGGAATTTCCCATAAGTTTGGGACACATGTTCAAATCTTTGGATTTGTCGTGACTTGAACACTATAACTTCAAATCGAGCACTCTATAGCTTTTAATAGATTCCATTTTTCAAGTGCTTTCCAATGATAGGTCACATCATATGGTTTTGAGAAACTTATGGGCATGTTATCCGGGTGCCACCTTTTTAGTATTCAAAAAATGGGAATTGGGAGATTCCCATTGGGAGATTCCCAAACTCACTAATATTATGTTCAATGATAAGTAGTATGTGACATGTGTCTATGTATGTACTATGTGTATGAGTACATATGTACATGTGGTAAATGTTTCTATATATATCCCATAACTTATAAATACTGTGGTGAATTTAATATATTTCTTTCAATATTTGTTTCTCAGGAATGGCGAAAGAGTCTTCAAAATCTCGATATACCTTAGAAATGTTAGCGAATAAAAAATTTTGGAGTTATAACTCAACCTACTCGAGTTTCGAAAAAAAAATCCAAAAAAATAAAAGTATAGCTATTTGGCGACATATAGCCACTAAAATCATCTATGCTCTCTATCTCACTTACTCATATACCCTCTCTCACTTTCCCTCACTCTTAGCTTAGTATCTATCACTTCCTCTCTCTCTCTCTCTCTCTCATGCCCACCTACTACTCAATGAGTATGCTATAGATGCACCACACATATGTCAAAATATTAGAGTGGCAACATGGAGATGTGTGCACAAGAGGGAGAAGAGAGCTCAAGTATAAGAAAAAGATATTGCTTAGTAAGTTCCTCAAGTACAACTAAAGTACACTTTCTTATCTACTTGAGAGTGACCTTTGGGCTATTTATATAGCCACTAAAAGCTAAGGTTAGGGCTTTCCCTATCCTCTAGTCCATTCACAGGTCCTCAGCTTTCCTCTTGTATCCTTGCTTACACAAGGTTCCCATGCTATACTTCTAACACCCCCCCCCCAAATGCCAAGGTGGCATTGGACTACATATCATGTGAATGGTTTCCCCCCTCAATGAATAAGTGGGATGCCTTTATAAAGTAGGTTACAATGATGTTTATGGAAAGATGATACAAAAGATCCAAAAAAGCGGCCATTAAGTGCTTTGGAGACATAGTTGGCTTTCAATTCTTTTGGTGCTTCAGAGGAGTTAGGACATTTACTAGTGATATATCCTATTTGCTCATATTTGTTGCACTTCATCATGTTGGGATATTTTCTCCAATAGTTTCTTACAATATGTCCCTTTTTATTGCAAAAGAAACATTTAGTATAAATAGTATGGACTAAGAGTTGATCATGGGTTGTTGAGGTAGATGTTGAGCTAGTGTTGCCTTCCTTTTGATTTCTTTTCTACTCATCTAGACAAGTCTAAATGACACCTTCAGGTGTAGAATTTGGTACATTTGTTAGGGTAGTAACAAGAGCTGAAAAGACTTTCCTTATAGCTTTTAAAATATGGCAATGGAATCTTCTTCAGCAACAACTAGAGCTTGGACTGAAGCTAATTGGGCCATCAGTCCCTTCATGTGGGAAATGAACTTTCCCAAGTCTTCTCCTTATTTGTATTCCAAGCTGAAGAACTATATTTTGAGAAAGAATTTGGAGTTCTTTCCTCTTGTACCATAAATATCTCGTGCTCGTTCCACTTCTCCTTTGTAGTTGGAAGTTTATTAATGTGGTGGATTAAGGATTCATCCACGTGCAACATTATTATGGCTTTGGCTCTTTCATCATCTTCGATATCTATAGGGCTAGATGGATTAATGGCTTTGGTCCCTTTGATGAAGGCCTAATTACCCCTTTCCATAATTTTACATTTCACTAATACCTACAATGGGTGAAAGTCTCTCCCATCAAACTTGCAGATTTGAGGCTTTATATCAACATAGGCCATGATAGAAAGGTTTTATTGATTGCACAAGGCAATGGCTGTGTCTAATCTTTTACAAGGTAGGAAATAAGAGCGAAAGCAAATGAAATGATGTTTCAAACAAAGTAAGTATCAAGTTGAAAGTAACTGATGTATAACAAAAAAAAATAAGATTAGATAAAGAGATAGAAATGGTTTGTGTGTTTAAATCCGACACATAGTCTTACAACTCTACTCAAGAAAGATGAGAATAGTTAAGAATTTAATGAATATTCTTAATATCTAAAAACCTTTATATCATAGATTAACCAGCAAGCGATGACCAATAGATTTCTCAGTAGTGTTTAAAAACACTAGTATCCAAGCTTGATGAAATGCTTGTATTGGAGTCCGATTGAATGTCGGCTTAAGAGTCACCTTTGGGACAAGAAGCTCTAAGTTTTGAGCCTCCAGACCTGCAATGAGCTCCAAAGATGCTTGATTGGTTATTAGAATCATTGTTAGTGACTTCTAGGATGATTAAAGTGAAAATGAAGAAAGCTTGAGCTTCTTGGCTATGGCTATTAGACAGGTGATAGTTAGGATTTTTCTTTGTGTGATCAGTACTAGAGAGGGAATTAGTTCAAACATTTTAGGGTTTGATAGCCCACTTGGGGGGATTTAAAATCCCTATGGAGCCCACCAACATTGTGCCATCCATAACATGTAGCACCATGCTAAATGTTACGCTGCAAAACTTGGTTTATGCGATGTCTTCAATGCCATCCTCCTCCTAGCTGCCCAATGTCGAGCTCTAAAGTACTAAGATGTTATGCCCTAAGTTAAAAAATAACTATCTAGAAGAAATTGTGGGCTAAAATGGCCTCCTTTGACCTCACTAGGTCCTCCACTAAGTGTTGGTCCAGTTTTGGCTATGAAGGTTGAGAGTTTCAAGTGAGAAACCATACACTCATGTGTACTTAGATCAAGACGGAGTTAGAGAAAGCTCACTGGATTAGAGATGGCTCTAATACCATGTTGAGATATCAGAGTGGCAATGTGGGGATGTGTGCACATGAGGGAGAAGGGAGCTCAAGTACAAGAAAAAGATCTTGATTAGTAAGTTGTTCAAGTACAACTAAAGTACACTCACTCATCTACTTCAGAGTGCCCTTTGGGCTATTTATATAGCCATTCACATCTCACACCTCACCTTTCCTCCTACACCCTTGCTTACACAAGGTTCCCATGCTATACTTCTAACAACACAAAGCCAATTCAAGAACATAAGCACAACAGATTAGTGACAAAATTTCTATAGTTTTCTAGCTAAAATTATTTGTGAGATTAAATCAAATAAAGAATACTATGAGATTGAACAATATTGTACCAATAATAGTAATATGTGATGCAAATGTTAAAGTAACAATTATTGAAAAAAATAATGATAAATGCAAATTAGCTGGCTAATAAATAAAAGCAAGGCTCAATAAAAGCCCAAGAAATTGGCTAATATATCAAAATGTGACTTAGACTATGTTGTCATCATTGTTATTTGAGTCATCATCATCCCCCCCTATATCTAAGTTAGGATGCTTAGAATAACATACCTACTCTCCATGGGTCTCCCCCTCATATGCTCATTTGGGGAGTCTCTGTCAAGATTGTGGGAGAGAAGGAAGGAGTCTCACTTGTAGCTTTCTTGCTTGCACAACGGGGGAATACACACAAGGGTGGAGGCTGAAAACAGTTTTCCTCTTCTTAGTTGTGTAAGCCAAAAGAAGTCTTATACAAAGAAATAGAAGAACCCTATATATGGGTCTCAAACCAAACTCAACTAACTAAGGTGGCATACTAACTGAGCCACGAACTAGAGTAGATAAGGATAGCTATCATGTAGCTATTATTCATGGGCGGTGTACCAACTGCGTCTGCAACTGACAAGTCGGTGACATAAATACACAACGGTCACCCTGGCGTATCACGAGTGGAGCTCGATATCTCAACACTCCCCCTCGAGCTCAATCCCAATTCCTGCACACCAAGCAGGTCTCTGAACTTGCGCAGCTTCTCTGCGCCCAATGCCTTCGTAAATATGTCAGCTACCTGATCCTCTGTGCTGACATAAACTAGATCAATAAGACCTAGTAAAACCCTCTCCCGCACATAGTGATAATGCACCTCAATGTGCTTTGTTCTAGCATGATAGACTGGGTTATTTGCCAAGTGTATACTACTCATGTTGTCACAATAAATGACAACTGGCCCATCTGTAGACTAATGCATATCATAAAGTAGCTTATGCAACCAAGCTACCTCACATGCAGCCATGGCTGCACCCCTGTACTCAGCCTCTGTGCTCGACAAGGAAACTGTAGGCTGTTTCTTGCTGCTCCAAGTGACTGCAGCACTCCCAAAAGAGAACACATATCCACTGGTAGATCGTCTATCAGAAATACTACCAGCCCAATCAGCATCAGTGTATCCATGCAACTGTATCTGAACCCCAGTCTCATAAAATAGTCCATACTGCAATGTGGACTTCACATACCTGAGTATGCGTCTAGCCGCATCCAAATGTGGTTTCCTTGGAGCATGCATAAACTGACTTACCAATCCAACAGCATAGCTCAAATCTGGCCTGGTAATAGTCATATAAATCAAACTTCCTACTATGCGTCTGTACATAGTAGGGTCTTCCAGAAGCTCACCTGCATCTGCGCTCAACTTCACATTCTGCTCCAAAGGAACTGAAATAGGCTTACAGCCTGTCATCCCATATTTGGACAGCATGTCCAATCCATACTGCCTCTGCAAGAGCTGTATCCCACTTGGTGATCTAATCACCTCAATGCCCAAGAAATAACGCAGCTCTCCCAAATCCTTCATCTCAAACTTTTGCTTCAATAGCATTTTCACATGAAGGATATCTTCATCACTGTCACCTGTCATAATCAAATCATCAACATAAATGACAAGTAGCATAATACCGTTCTCTGTTTTTCTCACATAAAGTGAGAAATCTGCCTTGGAAATCTGAAAGCCAATAGTGACAAGATACTGCCCTATCTTGTCAGACCATGCTCTAGGTGCTTGCTTCAAGCCATACAAGGCTTTCTTCAACCTGCAAACAAACTCAGGATGAACAGCATGCACATAACCTGGTGGCTGCTCCATATAGACCTCTTCTTGCAAATCACCATGCAAGAATGCATTCTTTACATCCATCTGATGTAAAGACCATCCCTTTGATGCAGCCATAGCAATGACTGCTCTTACGGTTGCCATCCTTGCAACTGGACTGAATGTTTCTTCATAGTCAATGCCATATGTTTGTGCATACCCCTTGACTACTAATCTTGCCTTGTATCTGTTCACAGAACCATCTGCATTGTGCTTCACCTTATAAACCCACTTACAGCCAATTGCATTCTTACCTTTAGGCAAAGGTACCAATTCCCATGTAGCATTTGCTTCCAATGCATCCATTTCTTCACCCATGGCTTTCTCCCATTTTTCTTTTCCCATGGCTTGCTCAAAAGAAGTGGGTTCTGGTTCCTGTATCACCTTGACCATATATGCATAGTGAATGGCTGTAAATCCATCATATTTCAGCCTATCCACAGGATACCTAACTCTGGTAGACCTGCGCAAAGTGGGTTCACTCCCTTTGCTCTCAAAACATCCCTGGTCTTCCTTACTCCAGGTGTAACAATAGAAGGAATACCCAACTCATCATCAATGCTCTGTTCTGAGCCACTGGATTCACCATCCACATAAGAGTGACCTGCATTCACATCAAACATGGGCTGATCAACCTTCTCTTTTCCTTTTCGTGATACCTGCATACCACTATCTGCATTACTTTGAGAAGATTCTCCTGATCTCAATCTGGCTGTCCATGGCGAAGAATGTGAACCACTGCTAGAGGACGCTCCAGGTCCACTAATATTTTGTGACTGCTACTGTGAATTCTGTGCAGCATTACCATTTTGTGCATCTACATCATCAATCGCATTTACTGGTTTATACCAGCTACTCATCTCATCAAAAACAACATCTCTGCTCACTGTAAACTTACGAGTAGAAGGGTTATAGCATCTATACTCTTTTTGCTGCAGAGAGTAACCAATAAAGATGCACTTCTCAGCTTTTGGATCCAACTTGGATCTCAACTCATCTGGCACATGTACATAGGCAATGCAACCAAAAATTTTCAAATGAGAAATATCTGGTTTCCTACCAGTATACCTCTCCTCTGGAGTCATTTCATGTATTGCTACAGTGGGAGTCCTATTCATTATGTAGACTGCTGTAGCAACTGCTTCAGCCCAATAAAAATCTGGCAGGTCTTTTTCATTGAGCATGGCATGAGACACCTCTCCAATATGTCTGTTTTTTCTTTCTGCAATTCCATTTTGCTGTGGGGTATGACTGCATGAATATTGCTGCTTTTTGCCATGCTCCTGCAGGAACCTTGCAAATTCATTTGAGAGGTACTCTCCCCCTCCATCTGACCTTAGGCATTTTATTTGCAGGCCTGTTTCTTTTTCAACCATAGCTTTAAGAGTTTTGAAATGCCCAAAAACTTCACTTTTCTTTTTCATAAAATACACCCAAACTTTTCTGCTATAGTCATCAATAAAAGTAACAAAATAATGACAGCCTCCAAGAGATGCAGCTTTAGTAGTCCACACATCAGAGTGGATTAATTCCAATGGCTTCTTACTCTCTTGAACATGTCTAGGAAATGGTTTCCTTGCCTGTTTTCCAAACTGATAGGCTTCACATACCTTATGCATTTCTGCAACCTTGAATTTTGGAAATCCTGCAACAATATTTTGGGCCTGCATTGATTTAAGTCACTGTACATTAACATGACCAATGCGTTTATGCCAGATATCAATATCTGCAACTACACCGGTCCCATGTGCAAACATTGCTGCACTCAATTCAGACATGTCTGCATCCAACGTAAACATTCTGCCCTTCTTCTTTCCTTTTGCTATCAAGCGACCTTTATTTTTTATATCCTCAACAAAGCATCCATGAGGATTAAATCTGACCTGCAAGCCCTGTTCAACCATTTGACCAACAGAAACCAGATTCTTGGTGATATTCGGGACATGAAATACATCAGACAGGTATTTCTTTTTCCCATCCTGCATAGACAAATGAATTTTTCCAATCTGCACAATCGGATGTGCGGTATCATCACTAGTCTCCACAAATCCTGGTTTTTCCATTTTCCTTGCATCCTCCATCCATTCTGCATGACCTGTCATGTGGTTTGATGCACCTGAGTCAACATACCACACATCGTTGCTTTCTTCTGCACTTGTCACAGAATTGTTCATGTGCTGCACCATAAACAAATGCTCATTTCTGTCATCACCCTGTCTACTAGAAGATGCATAATTTCCTTGTTGCAGTTTTCCATTCATGATGTCATTCTGCTTTTTATAGCAGTCTTTAGCCATATGACCCATTTTACCACAATAGTAGCATTCAACATTACTGTTTGCATTTTGGCCTCTTTGCCATCCACCACGACCTCTTTGGCTCCCCCTGCCTCTAGAGTTACCACGTCCTCCTCCATAGGACTGGTTTTCTTGAGTTTGTTGCATATTCTGATTTCTACCACGGCCTCCAAATCGGCCTCCTCTACCTCTGCCTCTACCTCTTCCAGCATTTGAGTAGAAGACAATTTCTTTTGAAGTTCCTCCTGAAGAAGATGCACCACCATTTCTTTGCTCCTCAGAAATTAGAAGAGCAATCAACTCCTCAAAATCAGGAAATCTTTCACGAACTGAAATGGATATCCGAAACTGTGCATAATCCTTTCCTAGACCATTCAAGGTCACAGAAACTAAATCATCATCTTCCACTGGCGACCCAATGGAAGCAAGTGCATCTGCAATCTTCTTCACCTTCATGTGGTAGTCATTGATGCTCATATTTTCTCTTTGCACATTGTGCAACTCTTGCTTGAGCTGCATTTTCCTGGCTTGCGTATTTGTGCTATACATCTTTGATAGAGTATCCCATGCCTCCTTTGGCATACTTGCATCCTGAATATGCACAATCATAGAGTCTGAAATGCTGATAGACAGCCAGTACATAACTTTCTTGGCTCTCTCATGCCATGCTTTGAATGCCTGCATTTGCTGTTGATTGGGAACATCAGGAAGAACTGGTTCTTCTTCATTTCCTGCAACAAATTCCCAATATCCTTTTCCCATAAGGAAATTCGTCATTCTAAACTTCCATGCCTGGAAGTTGTTCTTGTCAAGCTTTTCAGTTACAATCTGTGAAAGAGAATCAGACGCCATTACAGAACACTGCGAAAAATTCTGTCACTGCAAAAACTCAGCTTCACCCTCACAAGGGCAAATCTGCAAAACTGGCGAAAGTGGTATTTGACCACACAGTCACTTCCTAGTGACGATTTTGCATAAACAGGAACCAAGGATGATTCTAAAACTCCCAATGTCTCTGCGCACAAGCATATGATGCAATTTGTACAATAACTTTTCACCTACTTGTAGAATAGTGGTCGCACAGCATAAAACAGGGCCTTTTCCTGAGTGCGTGCAGAAAACTTCCGCCTCCAAAACAGGCCCCAAAATGGCCTCAAATCAAAAAAACAGGGTCACCAGGGGCTAAAGCCTTCTCCCGCAGCATATACTGCCCTCTTGCTTCACCGCAAAGGGCGTCTCAACCTGAGACAATGCACTCCTGCAATTTTCGGCTGTGCTACCTGCAAAGATCTGCTCCCAAAATAGAAAATGAAAGCAACACTGCTCCTCTTACCAAACCACCGCGAGCTTGGCTTGCTTTCTTGAGCTCCTTACCACGAACAAGGATTTGATACCATGTCAAGATTGTGGGAGAGAAGGAAGGAGTCTCACTTGTAGCTTTCTTGCTTGCACAATGGGGGAATACACACAAGGGTGAAGGCTGAAAACAGTTTTCCTCTTCTTAATTGTGTAAGCCAAAAGAAGTCTTATACAAAGAAATAGAAGAACCCTATATATGGGTCTCAAACCAAACTCAACTAACTAAGGTGGCATGCTAACTGAGCCACGAACTAGAGTAGATAAGGATAGCTATCATGTAGCTATTATTCATGGGCGGTGTACCAACCGCGTCTGCAACTGACAAGTCGGTGACATAAATACACAACGGTCACCCTGGCGTATCACGAGTGGAGCTCGATATCTCAACAGTCTCCACCTACTTATTGGTGAGATACCTTCCCTTGGAAGTCTCCTCTCGAGTAACAACCTCCATATCACATGCTCCGTGAATCTCCTACCATTTGAAGTGGCTCTATGACTCCTCACAAAGGATCTAACAGCCTCTTGTTCTCCTTGATGATTGCATCTTTTTTCAAAAAATTTGAAAAGAAAATATGCAATGATCAAGTAGAACAATAGACCACATTTATCTTTGTTCATGTTGCAACTTATCATAATTCACTATTCTATACAATGTAAATGGAGATTCAACATAGCAACATATACCTTCATCATGGTCCATTACACATGACAATAGCAGCTCTAATTATAAAATAATCATGGTTCCACTGATTAGCACTTTCAAAGGAGGATTGAATTTAGCATGTTGACACAAGGTTGCTTATGTCTATTATCAGGTGGGGGGTCCCTTGAGTAGATTTTGTAAGCGATAGAACTGAAGTAGAACCTTGGAATATTGGTATGTCAACAACTAAAGCATGTTACTTTAGGCTACTCCTATGGCCTTGCCATGAGTTCTAATCTGGAGAAATATTGTAGATGTATGCTACTAACCTATGTTTTACATGCCTATCAATTTATAACTAAAAATGCATTAACAGCATAGACTCCAAATTATTAACAATGCATCTATTATTGGCTCAAGTATATAGGAGTATACTGCACATAGGAGGACCTCATACTACTCATCTTTGTTGATATAGAATAACGCATCCCATTCTAGCACCTCACATACCTCACTAGCTAGACACTGAGATGAAAGAGACGAACTTCTACTTGAATGAAATTTACACTTTAACCAAGGAATTACATGTCACATCATCCAAGAATGGCATAGCCATACCATAGCCATGAACTATATTCACATGTGATATATGGCATAATAAAGCCATAGCTAGAATAAAAGAGAAATACAAGAAAATGTGGGGAACATGATACACACCTCATGCAATGCTGGCCATGAGAACTCACTCTCAAAGGTGGTGGGAGTTGTAATCTCAAGAGATCCAAGATGGAGATGTTCAAATGAATGATCAAAGATTTTGTACAAGGGTAACCTCTTTCCTTTTATAGGAAACCTTAATTCTCTAAGGCTTGATATAAAAATAACTAGGGCTAAATTTTCTTTAGTATAGACCATCCTTGCACAAAGAAGTCTTGTCCTCAAAACTTGAGAATTACAAGAGTACAAAGATAAGTCATATTGAAAATATTAATTATAAATGATTGTTGTTGAATCATGTCCATGAAATAGTATGGAATCCTACATGGAAAGAAAGCACCATCACTATCACAAAACTATGAGAATCAGCATGAATGCTATCTTGAATAGAGCTAGTGTAGTAAAATGCCATAATATTGGGTAGAAACCTCCAATTGAGACAAATGAGATATAAATATATAATAGATATCCTAAGGCATTTATGCATGATATAGAAATCAACATTTAAATGAGTTTAGGATTAATAATTTTACTACAAAATATCTCTTTTGAGTATAGCATGTTGAAAGTTTATTCAAGCCCATGAAATCTATCCTCCACTTATGGAGAGTCTCCAAAGGTAGAATCGAATGATTCCACATGGGATCCCTAGGTGGAGGTTGCCTCTCCTTAGCAAAAATCATATAGGTCTTAGCAAACTAGTAAGAATTTTTTAAAACAATAGGACACCATTATTTGGATTTCAAAATCTTCCAACCCATCACTTCATCTTTAAAAAATCCTCCTGAAAGTCTAGCATGATCTTCTTCAAATATTTTCCATTGTTCTTCTTTGAGTACACATCTTTGAAGAATATCATACGTTTCTCTTTTATAAAGCTACCAAAAAATAATATAAAAATATTTATTATGTAAAGCAACTTATTCAATTGATCGAAACTTAGTGAATTAGGCATGTTGCCTAAAGTGAACACTTCAAGAGTTGATCATAATATGTATTATCACTAGATACCTATACTTCAAACAAGTTTGCATCTAGTAATAACTAATCATCAATATCAGCACGCTGCTCCTAGCCTTCTAATTGGCTCAAGAAATCATCCACTGCATGCTCTTTATCAGGTGTATGAACCACAAAGTAATCAAATTCTTGTAACAATGGCATCCAATGAGCTAATTGACTTGTTAACTTAGGTTTATTCAAGAAATACAACAAAACATGATGATCCACATGGAAAATTATTTGTTAGCAAAGAAGTAATGCCCATATTTTTGTAATGAAAATAGCATGCCAAGAGCTTCCCTCTCTATAATTGAATAATGCTTCTCTATAGGCAGTAAGTCTTGTACGACAATAATAAAGTGTACATAACCATCCCAAAACTTCATCCTACTTTAAAAAAACACCAACAACAACATTGGATATGTCCATAAAAACATGGAATGTGAGATTCCATTGAGGCTACAAGATGGGTGTTATTATAAGCATTTCTTTAAAGCCTCAAAATATTTCTATTGAGAGTCTCTCCAAACAAAGCGCACCCCTCAAAATATTTCTATTGAGAGTCTCTCCAAACAAAGTGCACCCCTTTCTTGGTTAATGTGGTAAGAAGAACATAAATATAAGGCAAGCAGCATAGATACCTGCTATGTGATTTAATTTGACCTACAAGTCTCATCACTTCAAGTATTGTCTTTGAAGGTTTGCTCACCACATCAATCTTCCTTGGATCAATAGACATTCCCTCTTCAGAGGTAATGTGACCAAGTAGCACTCCTGTCTTCACCGCAAAAATTTGATTTGAAAAAATTCAAAGATAACCCATACATCCAATACCTTTCAAAACATAAATTGAGATGATGTAGATGATCCTCTTTTCTTCCAAAAACACAAAAATTATCAAAAAACACCCTCACGAAAGAGATCAAATAAGGATCAAAGTTCTGCTACCTAGCTCCCTAAAACTCTATATGACTATTCTTGAGGCTAAAATTTTTAACCATGCTAAAAAAAACACTCCATTACGTTATGAGTGTTTTTTTTTCCATACCATCATGATACATATTAATTTGCTTATGACTTGAAAATCCATCGATGAAACTATACATTTAGTGACTTGCAATATCATCAAGCTATGAAACTTAAAGGGAATAGGAAATGAATCAACTATAGTAGTTGCATTTAACTTTTGATAGTCTACACACACTTTGATCTTTTTGTTCTTCTTTAGGACTAATACAATAGAAGATAGCCAAGTTACTTCATTCACAGGCTTAATGAATACAACCCAACAGATGCAGGAAATGAAAAGCATTAACAACTACATAAGAAGCTATTTTAAAGCTGATAAACAAGATTGATATTCTAGAAAATACTAATAAGTCCTTGCAAGAAAAATTAATACACTTAAAGGAAACTCCGATAGAATTTAGAGAGAGAAAAATACCACAAAAATATAACTGACTTATGTAAACAAGTAAGAAAAAGGAGACTAAATCTTGCAGAAGAGATATGTCTCTAGCATATTATGCATAAATATCCAAGAGAACAAGGAGAGAATCTAGATTTAAAATGAGAACATGAATGAAAAGGATTTTGAGGATTTTTAATCCCAAAAAAATATAGATTTGAGAGGTCAAACTCTCAAAGAGTTAATGAAAGACTCAAACACGATTCTAAAACCAAATGTAGTAGAGAGATGTGACAATGTACATACCCGAGAATTCACTATATGTATGCCCTCTATATCACATGTGTTCAAGTTCTATTTGTAAAGATCATTATCTATGAACTTTTATTTAATAAAACATAACATTTTTCTATTCAATCTATAAGAAACCCCTTTACATGAGACCCTTCTATATGTAAAAATTACGTAGGTATTTTAAAAATGCCTTATGTTGAATCCACGTGATTCATACATATATTTATGATTGAACTCCTCAGGTGTAAGTATTGACCTATAAATGTTATCGTATTCTCTATAAATTGTGAAGAATCATGTGGTGCAGGGACTTGCTCGAGTTGCTGTACTAAATAGATACCATACACACAAGAGGAAGCTCACTCAAGAACACAAGAAGAGATATGGAGACCAAAACATTATCTTGTTGGTTTTTTCTTCTTCTTCCATACACAATAAAATGTACACAAAGTATAGATAAGATATAATATAAAGGAAAGTGGCCTACTGTGTCAAACATTGCATAATTGACTATACTAATTGACTGGAACTATAACTATGCAAGCTATTGGTAGGTGCAACAAACTAAATATAATAAGTGACAAGTTAGTGGTGGCCATGTGGGGATCATAATGACCACCAATGTGCTAAGTTTAGATATGCATACCCATCTAGCTAGGCGGTCCATCATTAATGTCTATAGGTTTTGAGCTTCCCATCTCAACACTCCCCCTCAAGCTCAACTATATCTTTGCAACTCCAAGTAAGCTTCGAAATTTTTAAAGCTTCTCTGTAACCAATGCCTTTGTAAAAATATTAGCTATATGATCCCATGTGCTGTCATATACCAAGTCAATCTCTCCTACAAGTACCTTCTCTCTTACAAAGTGGTAATGCACCTCAATGTGTTTTTTCCTAGCATGGAATACTAGGTTCCTAGCTAACTGTATGCTACTCATGCTATCACAATGAATGAGAACTGTACCACCTCCTTGCACATCCAAATCATCCAATAACTTTTATAGCCATTTCACCTCACATGTTGCTATAGCAGCACCTCTATACTCAGTCTCTATACTCAATAAAGCAACTGTAGGTTGCTTTTTGCTACTTCACATAATTGCTCCACTACCAAGGGAAAACAATAATCTGCTCTAGTAGATCTTCTATCAGACAGCCCAATCTGCATCTATGTATCCAAAGACTTGTATGTCCTTATATGCCTCATAAAAACATCCATAATGCAAAGTGTACTTCACATACCTCAATTCGAGGGAGTCCACCTATAAGAAGTCATCTATATAACGTGTGTTCAAAGGATATTAAGAAATACCCTTTCTTTATATGCTATAAGGCCTTAAAATAATCCCTTTTACTTTACTAAACTTATGGATTTGTTTCAAACGCTAATTTAAAACTCCCTTTTATAAATATAATCTTGGAAATTTTACTAAATATAATACTCTTTCTTTTGTACTCACGTGGTATCTTACATGCTCTATAAGGTGAACCCCTTGGGACATCAATATGTGTCTAATTACACCCAAATGAGACTTTCTAGGCATCCCCATAAATTGGCTGATAAGACCAACATCATAACTCAAGTTTGGCCTTGTGATAGTCATATAAATCAGACTCCCTACTATCCTCTTGAACATAGTAGGGTTTTCTATCTCATCTCCAATATTAGTAGTCAACTTCACATTTTGATCCAATGGCACTAAAAGAGGCTCACATGCTCTCATACCATACTTGGATAGCATATCCAAGCTACATTACATTTGAAACAATCATATACCATCATCACATCTGATAATCTCAATACCAAGAAAGTACCTCAGCTCACCCAAATCCTTCATTTCAAACTCCTTCAAAAGGTCCTTAACTTTAGCAATCTCACTGTCACTATCACTTGTGATGATCAGGTCATTCACATAGATGGCAATGATGACCAAGCCTGTATCTCCCTTTCTCACATAAAGTGAGTGGTTAGTCCAATATTGTTATACTATGCTCTAGGTGCTTGCTTCAGCCCATAGAGCACATTATTTAACCTGCACATATATGTGGGATGCTCTAAATCCTCATAACCTATTCACTGCTCCATATATACCTCTTCTTGCAGCTCACCATGCAAGAAGGCATTCTTGAAATCCATTTGCTACAAAATCCAACCTTTGGATATTGCCAAAGCAATCATACATTTAACAATTCCATTCTAGCAATTGGACTAAATATCTCTTCCTAATCTATACCGCATCTTTGAGTATAGCCTTTTGCAACCAACCTAGCCTTATACATGCTAATAGAATAATCTACATTATGCTTGATCTTGTAAACCCACTTGCAGTCAATAGCTTTCTTGCCCTTAGATAATGGTACTAGATCCCAAGTCTTATTGGCTTCTAATGCAACCATCTCCTCATCCATTGCTGTATTCTAATGAGCATGACTAACAATATCCTCAAAGAAAGTGGGCTCAACATCCTCAACCACCTTTATCATATAATCATAATGATAAGTTGCATAACCTTTAAAACTAAATCTTTTAATAGGGTAGCTAACCTTACTAGAACTGGATACCACTGGATCTCTAAGTGGAGCCTTTATATTACCATGTGCTCTTTGATTGAAGGAATACCAAGCTCATTATCCAAACTCTCTGAACCACTATAATCTCTAACAAATCCCAAATGCATAGTAGATGTATGATTACTTGCTATCAAATGACTAGTAGATGCATGATTACCATCTGACACTTTTTTCTTCCCTTTGTATTTACATTGTGACACTTGTAGATACTCTTGAAGATGTGGGGCTACTCCTTACTCTCCTAGACCAAGGACTAACTATAGATGTAGTACTAAATAATGTTTCTGGTCTACTAAGGCTTCATAATTCTTACTTTTCTTTCTACATATAACTATCATGATCATCATCATCGTCTAATGCATCACCACTAGATAAACACCATATTGGAAAAAATGGGAATTTCCCATAAGTTTGGGACACGTGGTCAAATCTTTGGATTTGTCATAACTTGAACACTATAACTCCAAATTGAGTGTTCTATAGTTCAATAGATTCCATTTTTCAAGCGCTTTCCAATGATAGGTCTTATCATCTAGTTTTGAAAAACTTATGGGCATGTTATTCGTGTGCCACCTTTTTAGTATTCAAAAAATGGGAATTGGGAGATTCCCAAACTCACTAATATTGTGTTGATACATAACAACTACTCATCTCATAAAAAATAACATCCTTGTGCACTCTCTAAACTCACCTATGACAAGGTTATAACAATGATATCATTTTTACTCTAAAGAGTATTCAATAAAAATATAATTTTTAGCCTTTGGATCAAGCTTCTTTTGTAGCTCATCTGGGACATAAACATATGCAATACAGTCAAACAATTTCAAGTGGGACACATCAAGCTTCTTGCATGTAAAGAATTCTTCGAGGGGTCATCTCATGAAGTGCAACTGTGGGAGTTGTGTTCATAATATAAACAATAGTATAAATGGCTTTAGACCAAAAGTATTTTGCATATTCTTTTTAGCCATCAATGCCCATGCAACTTCTACACTATGTATATTTTTCATTTTTGTAACCCCATTTTGTTGCTGGGTATATCTACAAGTAAACTGTCTCTTTATCCCATAAGACCTCAAAAAACTAAACTCATTAGAGAGGTACTCTCCTCCTCTATCTGATCTCAAGCACTTAACTTTCAATCATGTTTCTATTTCAACATCAGCCTTGAAAGTCTTGAAGTGCTCAAATACATCACTCTTTTTCTTTATGAAATATACCCATAGCTTTCTTGAACAATCATCAATAAACATGACAAAGTATATATTACTACCAAGAGATACGTTCTTGATATGCTTGGCATAGTTTATGAAATTCTGTAACTCTAAAAGTAGGCAATCAATCCTTTGGATTGCATTGAATTCAATCTTTGCACATTTGCATGTCTAATATATTTATGCCATATATCAATGTCTACAACCACTCCTTTTTCTTCAGCATACATAGCAACATTCATAGCAGGAGTTCTAGTATCTGAAGTGAACATGTGGCCAACTCTACTTCCTTTTGTGACCAAGCTATACTTATAATTAAAGTCTTCTACAAAATAAATTTTTGTATCAAATTAAACCTGCAACCTTTGCTTGACCATTTGGCCAACATATACTAAATTATTTATGATTAATGGCACATGTAATACATCTGAACACTCTTTGTCTAGCCATCATGCAAGAACCAGGGAACCTTTCGAACGTGTGAAATTGGGTGACATAAATCATCACTCATCTATACATAACCTAGATTTTGTAAATCTTACATCTCTCTGAATCATTTAGCATGATTGGTCATATCATTAGATGCACTTGAATTGATATACCATATATCATCATGTGTTTTCTTTCATGAAATAACATTCATCATATTTTGCATAACAAATAGACGTTCATTTTTGTCTTCATTCTATCGTGAAGACGATGGATATTTTCCTTGTTGTAATTTACCATGCATTTCGTACATATATAAAAGTGACAAATGATTTCCAAGCCTTTCCACCATTATTAAGGCCACCCAAAGTAGATAAAACCAAATCATCATCATTAGGCATTGCATCAATCACTGCTAAAGAATCTGCAATACTCCTCACCTTCAAAACATACTCATTGATAGATATTTTTCCTATGTTTAAGGTATTCCACTCTTTCTTGAGTTGAATCTTCTATACCTTTGTATTTACTAATATTCTCAAATTTTGTCTAAGATGCATGTGAAGTTTCTACATTTTTTATATGCCTCAACATAGTATTATCAATGACTCTCGATAGACAATACATCATCTTTTTGTCCTTTGCATTCTATTCTTTTCACGCTTACTCATGTATGGGAGATTTTTCAAAATAAAACACACCCCTTTTTCTATTCAATATGTAAATGAGCCCTTTATATGGCACCCTTATGTATATAAAAAATGTGTAAATTTGTTATTTTAAAAATATCTTCTTTTGAATCCACTTATATACATTTTTAATGTACATATTTATGAGTGACCACTCATATGCCATTCTACATTGAAACATTAATAGTTAATGGAGCAGGTAATTTCAATCTAGAATGACATATGAACATTAAAACATTAATAGTTAATGGGGTTGGTAATTTCAATGTAGAATGACAAATGAGTGGTTGGTAATTTCAATGTAGAATGGTATATGAGTACTAACTAATTTATGCTTGGAATATGCAATGGGGCTAATGAAAATTACCCTTGTATACTTATTACACGGAACACATAGTCTAAATTCTCTCTCATGTATGTTTATAGTTGTACTTTGCATGTAGGGATTAGAATAATTGATGAGCTTCTCATATTGCATATTGATTATGCATATTCAATAAAGCCAATATCCTTGTCAGATGAGTGCATTAATAAATGTGAGGCATTACTCTTAAGAATGGATTTTCATGGGGGTTAAAGATCCCATAGTTCCAAGGAAAACAAGAGATGTCTTAGCAGATATCTTTATGGGTCGTGCAAAAGCTATACAATTTCTAAGAAGTCATGATGAAAACTAAGTGAATGTGGTGTGGGAGTTGGAGAGAGTTGTATGAGATCACGATAAATGATGGCTAACACACCCTGAGTTGTATTTTTACGAATGGAGGTTTGGTGACACCTTGACATCTTTCTAAAAGTGCTCAGGTAGCAAAAGACATCATTCAAGTATCCAAAAGTGTATAGATATTCAATTACAAACCTTGTTCACACAATAAAGGGAGCATTAGGGAAAATTGATTTTACTAGTTAGAATTTGGTAAGATAGAAATAGAATTCAATCTCTACATTTTCAAAATAAAGGTCAAATGATACAAACTAACTCTTGCATTTTGTATAATGCAACACATTCTTATTATTTATGGGACTTATTTTGTGAAAGAGCAAGGGCCCTTAGCAGGTTACAGTAGCCAAGATATGGAAAAATCTCACTATTAAGCACATAAAGGTTACTTTTGGAGTACAAGACACTATGTAGAAGTTACAAAGAGCAATGCTCTTGAGGAGTTAATCATTTTCTTTTTTTAAAGGTAGCTTCAAAGAATGAAGCATACAAAAAATGTCTATGAAATCTAAATAGCCATATTATTTTCAAAATATTGGTACATAGGGCTACCTTCCAATAGCCTTTATATCATGGTCCTCAGGTACTTTTCGTCTGTGTAACATAAAAAATTTATTCTCTTATATCCAATTATGGATTTGATATCTATTCAATTTTGCTAACAAAGCATAAAAGGAGAATGCAAGGAAGTATCTAGCTCTGGAGGTAGAAGAGCTAGGACCATAATCAAAAGTTCTAATGCATGTTGTCTTTTGCAAAAACATTACTTTATAGGCATTATAATATAATTGTTAAGTAGCCAAAAAGCCTTGTAAGCACTTTTATACAAAGGCCTCTTCTAAGAAAGTGCTATGCAAAATCTACCTCGAGGAGATACGCGATAAATATATGTATGTATCACGTAGGTTCAACATAAGGGATTTTTAAAATACCATTTTTATTAAAAAATTTACATAAAAAAGGGTCCCATATAAATGGGTTACGTACAAATTGAATAGAAAAGGGTTATGTTTTATTAAGGAAAAAATCACAAATAAGGATATTTATAAATAGGACTTGAACGAACGTGATATAGAGAGTATACATATAGTGAATTCCTGGGAAATTTGCATAGCACGAGTATCAATCATGTGGCTAAGTAATGTCGAAGACAAGGAGCTACTGGTTGTGCATAGATCTATAACCAACAACTCCCCAATTTTGTTAAGTCCTTCTTGTGTACGCATTGGGCTAAGTATCAACTTTACAAATTATATGCACATATTAGAAAAATATTACACATATTAACAAAGATTGAGACAATTAAATGTAGATAACAAAAATGAGAAAAAGTAGCTTATATTACTTGAAAATGACCAGGAGTAGCTGGTATTTGCTTAAAATATATCAAAGATGTGCATATGAATTTGAACCCAACTATTATAGCTTTTAGCCTACCTAATAGGCTACTATGTACATCAAAGCTCATACCTCTTGTGATCACTATTCTCTCCCTTTACATCATCATTGTCATCATCCTCATCACTATCTTCCTCTTCACTCTAATTTTCATCACCCCTTGCTCCACTTTCTCCCTTTCTAGCCAACTATTGTCCCTATATATGCAAAAGATTCAAGCTTAGAATAACTTAGAGCTTTCAATGTATTTAGCAAAATAGACAACTTAACAAATTCTTTATACTATGATTTCATGCCATTGTTGCTCTATGATGACATCTCGCTAGCACAAGTGCATCCATGTGTCAATCTTATTGTCATGATGCTTATAAGCCATCTCATGGCAAGTGGACATTTGACTAATGACATTTAATTGCAAAATGAAAACATTGCAAGTATTATATACAACTAGTGCAAAATAGTCACATATAAAAAATTGACAAAATATATATACTTATAAAGTTTGCTTCCCATGTATCGATGCTTCCTGACCCAAAATGTGATAGAACCAAATCGCTTCATTTGAATTCATCGTGTGTGCCTCTATTGTGAACTAAAGATCCTCTGCTCCACTCTACTTTGGGCTTTTATCCGCTCTTGACTGTATGTGGTCACATCGGCTTTGGCTTAGGATCCAAGCCTTGCTCTAATCTCCTCTTATTTTCAACTACCCTAAATTTGACCATGGATCTCTTCTTGAAAAGTGCCTTTTTGATTATTTCTAGAGCACAATGATCTATAAATCTTATATGTGGGGATTAGGATACTCCTTGTGCACTAGATTATTGGTTGTTGCAGTGCATTTAGGTCTTGGTTTTTGAAGGCTAAAAAGCAATATCTATAGTTTTCCTACACTACAGTGTGCAAGTAGCTCAAGACCTCATTTCCCACAGAATCTTAGAGAACCCCACCTAAAGGTTTTAGTTGATATTACACATACCATTGGAGTTCTGTCTCCCTCTCTTCATGCTACAGAGAGGGGCTCCAATCACCACCAAAATAACCTCTATCAAAGCAACCTTTGTCTTTGTGCTTGTGCCCATGGCTGCTACTATTATCACTATCATGGTACGACCCATACTTAGGGTTTAATTGATGGTTTGGACCTTCATAAGACAAAGCTAACATTACTAGAGTGACTGGCAATTGTGTGGTCATTTATGCTCAAGATGATCGAGGGGTAACCAAAAAGTCATATAAATCGAGTGGGGTAGGAGGGTGCCCAAACAAGGCCTCTACCTCAGTCATCATCCTTTGTGTCTCATCCTCAAGGTTGTGATGATGACCCATACAACATCAAAACTTGCATCAAGAGTAGAAACATCTCCAAAAACATAGTATACTAGAGATTTAGTTGCATAATGCGATATACAGATATACATGGATATAGAATGCATATATGTATAGGCACATCTACACGTATTAATAATATGTAACCTATGTGTATGTGTGTCCCCATAATGTATATGTAGCATAACATGACTATGCATAGGTAGGCTTATGTATATGCATATGTATATCAATTTATATGCATATACACATAGGTATAAGTATAGGAACTTCTGTAGACACATATATACATATAGGCATATGAATAGCATATTATTATGCATGCATAAGGAGCCTCCATGCATATATATGCATAAACATACACATATGATGCACATATGCACATGCATAGGTTACATATATGCATAAGTATAGACTATAGACATGCATATGTATAGATGTATGCATAGCCTATATGTATGCATGTGTAAGATTACAAATGTATGCATAGTTCATGAATATATATGTGCCTATGTGTATATATATGCACATATGCATATGCATATGCACATGTAGTACAAGCTATACATATAGGCACATACAAAGTCCACACACATACATATGTATAGGCTATACAAACATGTACATATATATATATATATATATATATATATATATATATATATATATATATATGCATATATACACATGCATATGTATAGGCTATGCCTACATACACATATATGTATAGGTGTATATGTAGCCTATATGTATACAGGTGAAAATACACATATGCTACACACAAGTATACCTACATAGACACATAGACTATGAGTAAGCATACGTATAGGTATGCATAGCCTATATACATGCACATGTATGTACATAACCATATGTATAGATATATGCATAAGCATGACCTAATCACTTTCCAGAAACTACTGATCCCAAATCCAATAATTTATATTTTTCCAAACACATTGATAATCATGCCACTAGAGCACAATAGTAGACTCCTCCTAGTAGGTTAACTACCACCATGGCCTCTAAAAGGAGCATGCTATACCGCTCAGGGATTAGATCCCTAGTCACCCTTGTATAAACATATTTAACATCACATATATTAACTCCACACATTCTCACATCTATCACCAAACTATCGTACAATGCCAAGCATTGGCTTAGATACCCTCACCCACTTGACTGTAGTCTTAATAAACCATAAGTATGAAAACACTAAACCAAACATAAAATTGAATATAGATAGTTATACCTTTGATAGCCTGATGATGAGCTACACCCTACATACATAAGAAATTAACCAAAAAAATAAAAATATATAGTTAATAATCTTGATTGAAAGCAATTAAGTAACAACAACATAATGAAAATACCTACTATAGTTAGCACATTAATAATATCATCAGATTGTGTGCTCATTGAGTCTGTAACATATTTAGAAAAATGTCAAATGGCCCATAAGAAGAAACATCAAGTAGCCCATACGTGCTCTGATAGTTTTGCATTAGAAACCTTAGGGGGAAACACGTTTAAAACCAAGTCAAAACATACGATAATACCTATAACAATAGATACATTTACATTTCCATTGACCGAATAGACCTTACATTAATGTAGATGGCAAATAATGTGTTTCAATAAGCAGCAACCTTGTAAACCTTCATTGTCAAAGCACCACTTACATTTGTGAACACAATAAGGTAAGGGATTCAATTTAAGAAATAAAGACTTTACTTGTAAGCTTCAATTGCCAACAAGTGCTCTCTTTGCTTCTTCAAAGCTCAATCTCTCTCTCTCTCTCTCTCTCTCTCTCTCTCTCTCTCTCTCTCTATGTGTGTGTGTGTATGTTTCTTTTCCTTCTCTCTTCTCTCTCTCCTTACCCCTTCTTCTTCTCCTTCTCTTCTTCTCTCCCTCTTCTCTCTCTTCCGTCTTCTTCTCCTTCTCTCCTCTCCCTCTCCTCTCCCTCTCCTCTCTCTTCCCTCTTCTCTCTTCTCTCCTTGTACCCCTTCTTCTTCACTTATTTTCTTCTCTCTCCCTCTCCTCTTCCTTCTTCTCTTCTCCTTCTTTTCTTGTCCTTCTCTTCTTCTCCTTCTACCCCTTCTTTTTCCTCTTCTACTTCTCTCTCTCCTTTCCTCTCCCTCTTCTTCACTTCTTCTCTTCTCCTCCTACTCCTTCTCTTCCTCTTCTCCCACTCCTTCTTTCCCTCTCCTTCCTTCACTTCATCTCTCCCGCTCTCCTCTCTCAACGCTGATCACGGAAGGGGGGGTTTTACTAGCGAGTGACAAGATGACGCACACCTGGTGGGGCTAGTTTCAAGGGGGGGCTGCAGCGTCATTCGGATGGGCCAGGGGCTGCCTTTTTGCAACAAAGGGAGAGGGGTGGTTTTTATAGGTGGAGAGGGGGGGAGGTGGCAAAGCGGTGCCACTCGCCACCTCGGCCTGCATGCCCTCCCCATCTCTAGCTCACTCCCTCTCTCTCTCTCTCCCCTCCATGCTTAGGGCAGGGGGAGAGAGAGGGAGGGAAAAACAATTTCAGAAAAAAAGATCAAAAAGGGGAGGGGAAAATTTATACGTCCAAGAACTAAAATCGGGTAATTGTAGCAAAGATGACTATGGAGATCAGGATAAGAGATGCCGTACGTACGGAGATATAGGGCACAACTGTAGGAGATGTCCCTACTGTCAATGTTTCCATTGTATTGAGCTAGGAAACATCCAAGCAGACTGCCCTAATCTAGGTCCAGAAGACATTGAGCCTCCAAGAAAATGAAGCTACACAGGTGCAATCTATGGATATATAGACGAATCAGATGAAGACGAAGATCTAGAGCCCACTAAACCGTATTAGGAGGACTAAAATTCCTAGGAGCTTAATCGACATGTACCACAATTGAGAATAAATCCTACTCTTGTACCTATGGTTAATTCTAATAATATGAGTGCACTACTTGAAACTTTAAGAGTAGCCCAGTGAATGCATGGTGGGTCTTAACCCACAGGTCATAAGCCCCACTAGTGCTTGTCTTCCCCAATTTCTCTCGAGATGAGGACATCTCGATTTCTCTAAGGGGGGGAGGATTTAATATTTCCATGCAATAAAAGTTAGTTGGTTAGTTTGAAAGTTAGTTAGTCAATTAATAAGTTAGTAACTAAAGACTAACTAAGGTAAAAATTGACTAGCATTAATAGCTAATAATTTTCATTCAATTAAACATATATTTAAAAAAATCAAGAGTCATAAATCTGACATTTTTCTTAGATTGATAAGGATCGTAGCCACCCTTCACGAAAAGTACAATGTGAACGGGACTTATGAGCCATATTAATCACTAGTATTAATGTGTATAGTTTGAATGGTCCAAAAATATTAGATTCTTGGGGAGAAAAAAAACTATTATATTTTAGATATTATCCTAAAAAGATAGAACTAAAAGTCATTTAAAAGAAAAGACAAGTGATGTTTTAGTTAGTTTTGGAGATTTTATAAAAAGAGAAATAAAGAAAAGTGACTGGCAAAATCGCGTGTGCTGCGATCACAATCTACAGGCAATAGACAGCACTTCGAACAGAGAAAAAAAGGAGTGAACTAAGAGCTTTCTAATCAAGTGACTTGGGGTTTTACCCCCCTTTTGGAGCCAATGCAACCATCATATTTATGATCTGAGCATCTGATCTCACTGAGTCTTCTAAGAGCCCCTCCACTCTTATTCTTAGACTTATCCCCTCCTCTCTAATTCATTATAAATATGAGGCATGGGGAGGCACAAGGGAGCATAAGGAGACCCCGAAAGGCTGCAAGAGAGAGGGAGAGAGAGTATACCCCTCCAAGAAATTGTCAAAGAGAGATTGAGAGAGAGAGAGAGAGAGAAGTTACCCAGAGAGGCTGCACAATTTCCCTCTACCTCGATCCTCGATTTAACCATCTTCTCTTATGCTCTTCCATCTTGAATATACTCCACCTTCTTAATCTCTTGAGTCTACTTGTGGACGATGGCTTCCAAGCGAAGAATGTCGCGTGTAGATGACAATCCTACAACCAGCAACAGAGATTCGGGCAAAGGCATCATTGTCAATCCAATTGCGGTACTGGTCGTAAGTAATGTATTTTCAAATTGATAGATGCTTCTTTTAATGCTCACAAGAGATACATTAGGCTCCGTATTGTTTGAAAAAAGTACAATTAGTTTTGTTGGTTGATTGAACAACACCCTAAATGTTTTTCTTTCAATCAAGGGATTGATGCATTGTGATTTGGATAAATATTCCAAGGCTTGTGTTGGTGGCAAATGCATGGTAGGGGTCTGTAATGACAAGTTGCCATGGGAATAAAGGAATGTTTTTCTAAAATATGATATTAGGACTGATTGCTTTGATTGTGCTTGAATTTTAATTTGATTAATTAAAGAATGATAATTTGCACGTGTGGATCATCTCCAAGATCACATCGCGGATTATCCCAAGAGGGCACTGCTCGATTCACACAGGCCGATGGTCGAGTGGTGAAAAGGCCAACCACAAAAATGGCATCTCACTCCTAGACCGCTTGTGGGTCAGGTGGAGCTCTAGACACTCGTTGCCTGTCCAGAATGGAGTTAGAGATTCCCGTGAGCCCAACATCTGGGACGTTGGAAGATCCTATTCTAGATAAAGGATGGAAATTTCAGTGCCATGAGATTTGGACCACGTACTTCTGTTGGAAAAAAGGGATACATAATTCTCCTGTATGGGCAGGAGATAAAGATTAACTTAAAGATAAGTTAAGGAACTTGTTTGATAAAAGGACTGCTTGTTTTGTTTTTGTGTATGTGTTGTAAATTATGTGAACGAACTCTATGCCCTAAAAGGATTAATTAATGAAGCTGATTTTAAATATTGCACATGTGGTAGGACCTAATTAGACAACTAAAGCTATCGAGGAAAGTGCAGTGGATGTGACTTGGGTCTGTCCTATGGAAGGGTGGTCCTTGTTAGCTGGGACCTTTTCTCAAAAGACGTAATAACAAAACTATGAAGACCTAGAGTTAGTAGAGTTAGAATCCGGATTTATGATGTTTTAGGGGAGCAGAATGGGACTATGCCTTATGGGCAGAGAGGTTGAGCTTCACATCCCTCTCGTTTTCCATTCTCCATGAACCAAGTGCAGCATAAATCTGCTTCGACTCTATTGTTCCTATGCAAAGTGGTTCATCTGGAGCTCGATGCTAGCTACTTCCTAGAGACTTGGTTGATAGGAAAGAAACCATGACTTTAGATCTGTCCTAAGTGGGAACAGTCGGAAACTTCCACTTTGGGGCAGACTCGGGAAGACCTAGATCGCAAACCCTGTGACATTCCGCCAGGTGGCGCTTTCTAGACTCCCCTCCCGATGGGCTGCTAAGATGTGTCCCACAAGTGGACAAGTGGATACGTTACACCATGTGACCAATAGAAACCAAGTTTTTTGTAATATTTGGTACATATAGAACATCAGTTAAGTACTTAGTTTTGCCATCCTACATACTCAAAGGAATATTTTCAACGTGAGTAATAGGGTGAGCTATATCATCCCCTATTTTCATATAGCCTAGAGACTCTCAACTACACATCTGTCTAAACCACTCTCCATGAGAATTCATGTGGTTTAAGGCACCTAAGTCTACATACCATATATCATTCTTTGATGAATGTAATATTCCCATTCGAGAATATTACTAAACCGACCTCCCGCTCTCATCGTAAACTCGGGCAAAGATTATCACTAGTGCCAGCAGCTAATCTATAACCACACGCGGGAAATGGAGACACTCCACCTTAGGAAAATAAGGCCGGGGATTCAAACCTGCATAGCCGCGGGAAAACAGCCTCTTGGGAAGAGGTCAAGAGGATAAGGTAATTGCAAATTTTTTTATTATTATCTTCCCCAGCCGATGTGTGGCTGGGGGAAAGGGATGGGCTAGTAAGGGGCAGCATGAGGAGGTGGAGGGAGAGAGCCATGCAACGGGCCACGTGGGGAGGTCCCCTCTCCCCCCCTTGGACTATAAGAACCCCCTTTTGGGGGGGAGGAAAGGAGGACAGGGCGGCAGAAGGCTGTCGTGTGGCGGGGGGGCTGCCGTGAAGGAAGGGGTGAAGGGGAGGGAAAGTCGCCGTGCTGAAGGAAGTCGCCGTGGAGGAGAGGCCGCCGTGCAGGAAGCCGCCAGGCCACCTCAGTCCGCCGCCGCCCGCCTGGTTCACGACCCCCCCCCCCCCCCCCCCCCCCGACGTTGCTGCAGTCGATTAGAAGCTCCTTAGAAGGGGGCTTCTCTAAGCCCCCTTCCCGTGGAGTCCCTTTATAGCCCATTTTACCCCGGGACTTTGAAGAGAAGAAGGCTACGAGCCTTCTCACCAATTACCCAATAAGTCCATCCCGAGACTTTGAAGAAGAGGAGGCTACAAAAACCCCTTCCCACCAGTCATCCCTGGGCCGGGATTTTGAAGAATAAGAGAGGAAGCCCATGAAGGCCCTTCCCACTAATCACCTACAAGGCCGGTCCTAGGATTTTAGGGAAGGAGAAGAAGAACTCTAAAGTCTCCATTCTTGCAAGGCCCATTCGCAAGAGCCCTTTTCCGCGAACATCATCGTAAGGCCTAAATTGTTGAAACTCCATTTATAAAATCCCCATTTCCAAGAATTTTATGGGAGCCCCATTTCCACAAACCAAGCTCCAACCCCGCAAGGCCTTCCATAAGGCCAAATTCCGCAAGCTGGTATTCTCAAGGATCCACATTTCGAAAGGAATCTCCTGCGTACCAAGGAGAAAAGGGCAAGATCTTGAGGCTGCATACCAAGGCGAGTAAATTTATAGGCCGCGAAGGCAATCCGGAAGCCAAAATCACGCCTACAGTGGGCCCTAAAAAGTCACAAGACGCGCCTGCGGAAGGATCTTCTCCTAGTATTTACGTGGATATTTCCCGGAGCCCACAAGTCCAGGTTTGATCTATTTGGATTCCACACAGAAGTATTGAGTTAATCATGATAAACTTCATGAATTAGGAAGCACTCATGCATGTTCAAATTCAACTAGTCAAGTTAAAAGCAACTGGATAATGAATTGGCTATTTGAACATTTATTAGAAATAGCTTAAGATATGAAAATTGATCATTGGTACGTTCAATGGAATGAATGGAAAGGGCATAAGGTGTCCATGCATTTGTAGGACCTTATTAGCAAGTTTCCTTTTGTATATTCAAAAGTGACGAGCCTAGGACAACTGTTGCCTCATTACAAGGTTGAAATTATTGAGGTACACCTTTTGACTAGGCATGGAAAGATTAATGGCATGTCCCATTTTTAGATAAACCTTCCTTGTAATGATTCATGAGGAAAAGTTAACACCCATAAGATGTTATTCGAAAAGGAATAGAAGGGCACGAAAATGATCTATGGACTTGCAAGTGGCATGATTATTTGATGTAAGTCCTAGTAGGACCTAGGAAAGTTAGTGTTCAGATTATCAGGCATTTTTACTTTGCCAAGGAAAGACAGGGTTATTGTGAACCAGGTGATGCGTAGAAGCAGTGAATCGCATGTTTACACGTATTGGTGAAGTTGTATCTATTGTTCTCCTTTAGATCTAGTTTATTACCTTTAGGAAAGGTTTCATCCTTGTCGCAAGACAAGTATATTGAGTTGTCTAAGTCACCTAAACCACAAGAGATTCATTTGGGCATGGTTCAGTCGATATGACAAATATCCCAAGTGCTAACTAGTGTTTAGCGTGATAAGGATTCGACCTAGTTTTACACTTGTTGCCAAGTCAAAACCCGCAAACTCAAAGATCTTACACACCTTCACGAAATGTCGAGTCAATTGGATGTTCATGCATAAAATGATCTAAGGTTTTATCCTAAGGATCATTCGTTCAAATGATGAAACTCCGACTGGGTTGGAAATTCCTAGGACCGTGGGCCAATATAATGGGCTGGGTAAGAAGACACCCTAAACCCTGCTACTCGGCTGGAGGTAATTCCGTGACCAGAAAACGCCATTCAATGGGTGAAATGATCCCGAGGAATAGATGCAACACATGTGCAAAATGTTGCAACATCGTATAGACTTGAGATTTGTCCACAAGAGAGTTTTGTCATTTCTCGAAATGAGGTTGGCAAGTTATTGAAAGAATTTAGCTTACAAGAGGATGAGTAATCGTCCTGTTACTTCACCTTTCTTGAGGATTAATTGCCAAGAAAAAGGAGAGTATGTATTTGGCTGAAAGCAAATGACCAATCAATAAATTGAGGCGACATGGTCGCCAGGATTTACTATTACCTAAGGTATTGATTAAGTTGGGTTAACAAGGTATGGCCCTAACCCAAGGATAAAAGGGTGAACAAACAAACCCTTGGGGATCTTGCCAAGTCGCAATTTGATCCCAGATCGAATGCTGGATGCATTCGGAGAGAATGATTCACTTTTTAACAGTTGGCCAAATAAAACGACCACTGGAATTGATTGTGCTTGTAACAGTTTAGAAAGCACTGTTTGCATTGTTTGCTCAATGAACTAAAGGATGAAAAGATATCTAAATACTTCAGGTTGAAGGCCTGAAGGGAGAGGCAGCTTCAGTTACCCCCGACTGCCTGCCTGACCCTAACCAAGGGGGTTGTTAACCGCGCCGGGAACGTGGACCGAACCCGCCGTGAGAGGTCTCTCCGTTGAGTTCTACTTGGAGCAGGAGGACGCTTGGGTGCCAGAGGGGGCTCTGGCCGTAAATCCCTCGCCTTCCGGGCCCTGCACAAGAGGCTAACGTGACTCGGGATTGGATCTCGAGGCCCGCATACTAGTCTACGGGCGGAAACTTGGATTAGTGATCCCTGGTGGATTACTGGATAGCCTTCGGGCGGATTATGATCAAGCCTACGGGCGGAACTCCTTGTATTTCAAAGATAAAAGGATAAAATGATAATAAAGAAGTTGTTTGATATTGTTTTCTTTATGTCCTGTGATAAGATTACGTGAAGGAACCAGTGCTTAACAGGGTTAATCAAGGAAGCTGTTTGTTATATGTCAAACTAATGTGGTAGGTAATTACATAACTAAAACAAACCGAGGAAAGTGCGGAGGACGGACCATGGGTCTGTCCTATGGATGGGTGGTCCCGGTTAGCCGGGAACTTTTCTCAAAGTCTTCGACGAACAGAGGAATGATCAACATCACCGAAACAAGTAATGAGAACGAGGACTTAGAATTACGTATTACCGATTCACGCTGTTTTAGGGAAACGGAATGGGACTATGCCTGATGGCAGAGAGGTCGAGCCCTGCATCCCTCTCGTTTCCCATTCTCCTTGAACCAAGTGCAGCGTAAATCCGCTTCGGACCTGGCGTTTCTGCGTAAAGTAGTTCGCTCGGGTCTGACGCTAGTTGTTGCTAGCTAATGACCAAACAAGAAAACCCAAACTCAGGTCGATCCTAAGTGGGAACGGCCAGGATACTTCCGCTACGTGGCAGACGCGGGAAGACCTAGATCGCAAGTCCCGTAACATTCCATGGGAGTGACGGGCGGAGCTTTCTAGACATCCTTCCCGATGGACTGCTAAGACGTGTCCGGGATGGTTCTAGTGGACACGTTACAATGAACCATCAATAGTTATAGTATTCATAAAGTGTCGTATAACAAACAACTATTCACTTATGTCATCATTATTTTTATTATTGGATGCATAATCACCTTGCTATTATTTTCCATTTCTAATTTCTATATTCTTTTTGAAGAAATTTTAAGAAATGTGACATTTCTAACCACAATGCTTGCACTCTCTCATATCACCAAAATTATATTGCCTACTAGAATTTGTAACTTGCCCTCTTTGACTTCTCCTTTCTCATGGCTGTCCACCTCTATTTTGCTATGTATCATAACTTTGACCATGACTACCACCTTGGCCTCTTCCACGACCTCTACCTCTACTAGTAGAGTAAAACACTTGTTCTTGATTTGAGAAGAAGAGGAATCCAAGCAAGGTTCTTTTCCTCAAGTATCAACATAGAAATAAAGTCTTAAAAATTAGGGATATCATCCCTCCTATTCATAGATGACATGAAGCTCTTGTATTTATCTCCAAGTCTATCTAAGCATGCACACACAACATCATCATCATCAACTACTACACTGATAGATCCAAGATATTTTACAATACTCTTGATCTTTGAGGCATAATCATTAATGGACAGGTTCTCTCTTTTGACTTGGTTCATGAATTGAGCTACAACTTTCTAACCTTTGTGTATACTTCAAACAACCTTGATAGATTTGTCCATGCAATAGTGAGAGTATCAAAATTCTTACAAATTACCCATCATACTATCTCTAACATCGACAAATAGTTAATACACAAGTTTACTATGTGTCTACTCTCAATCTTTCTTAGCCTTGTTCTATAGTAGCATTTCGTGTAGAAACTTTAGGTGCTATTGCCATGTCTCCTTCAATGTATTCCAAACATGTTTGCCCTTAAAGAAAGTTTTTATTCTAAACTTTCATATAGGATAATCATTCTTATCAAGCTTCTCACTTACAATGCAACTAAACACACAACCTTTTTCACTAAATACACAACAATAACCACAATCTGTAATTTATATGTAAATGCATTTTGTGTTTGCAATCTAGCAAACACCTAAAACCTTATAGATTTGAAATTGATAACCTGTGCACATGTAAACAGCCGACACAATAAAACTACAGTATACCCAAAACATGTTGTTGGATCCACTTGCAGGTCCATAAAAGAGACCAAAATGATCTTAAAGGCCAAAAATCACAACTACAATCTATACATTGTTCTTCCTGCTTACCAAGTTCCATTGCAATTGAAGACTGCAGCCCTGCCAGCCTCTAGAGCTTGTTGTAGCTATAACCCAAGGCAAATCGAGAAAGATGGAAGAGCTTCTTACTTATTTCTTGCTTGCTTACTTTGTACCACAACTCCTTAATCTCAACCTTTAATCAAGCTCCGCATAGTTGTGGGATGGCTCTAGTACCATGAAAACATAGTGTTGAGAATAGCAAATGATGCTTGGCCATAGAGGCCATATGTATGCCTATAGAGGCTTTGAGAATAGCAAATGATGCTTGGCCATAGAGGCCATATGTATGCCTATAGAGGCTGAATCTATGCCCTAAAGAGGCTAGAAGATAAACAAATGATGTATGCTCTAGGAAAAGATGTTCAGAACCCTATATGCACAGTGAGGAGAGTGGTACTTTTCAAAAGCTATAAAGCCATGTACTTGGTTGACACTCATAACAAGGGAATGGAACAATCAGTTTGAGTCACTATCAGTGTCATTGTCCATATTACACAAGAATGTGCTTATGAGTCCAAGCTAATCTATCTTGGAACCTAATTCACTTGTGTAACAGTTAGTCTATTTAAGTCTATGTCATCATGAGTTGTACATTCATCTTCCATCCTCCATAGCTTCTGCCACGCTCTAGATCTTGTGTTTATCAATATGGTATCAGAGCCCAGTTGGGCATGGCATAGCTCATACTCTGACTCTCTAGTCTCCCTTCACCTCTGGTAATTTCTAACCAGCTCACATTCAGCTCATGTCTCCATTTTCAACTTCAAATCTCAGCTAGACCTTGTGGTAGCCATAGCCAGACTACACCTACGTTTAGTTGAGCACTTAGATCCCATCATATAGGTGATTTTAGCTCAAGATGTCTTCTGGGAAACTCTTCCTCTGCTCCCAACGCAACTTCCTATCACATCAAAGTGCGACATTGTTCACCTTGGAGCCAGACATTACACGAATTCGGCCTTGCTGTCCTATCTGCTCCGATCCTCTATCGTATGCTCATATCTGCACCTACATGCCGCCATTGATTTGTGTGTATAGGGAAAAGAAAGCCCATAAAGTAGGCTTACTTCTCACAAAAGTTCTCCTAGAAATACATCTTTTATGAGTTGCACTAACTGAATACTCCAAACCCTAGAAGTAGGAAGACATAGCCACAAGCACCATAGCTCTATATTCTTTATTTTCTCTCTCTTGCCACTCAAATACCACTCAAGCAGCCCTAATTCACTAATTTATTCATTGCCTTACATCAAGGAAGGGAAGTTCTTGGAGATCTTTGGAGATTTGCTGGAATATTTGAGAAGATTGGAAGACCAAGCATTCAACATCAAGTTCAAGTTCCTTCTTACTTCAATTTTCCACTTCATTCTAACGCACTAAAGCATTTTTCCACTCAAATTTGAAGTTTCTAGCAAGTCAAAACTCAAGAAGAAAATTTGGAAGACTCCAACTCAACACAAGAAAATTAAGCATCAACATCAGGCTCTTCAAGAAAGTGTCTATTGACACTCCATTGGTGTTATTTGGCACTACTTCTTGTGTTCTTGGGACACTCAAGAAAAGGGCCTAGACACTTCCTTGCACATTTGCTCAATGGTAAGACCTTCTCGTGCCTTTAAAAGGAATATATTTAATGCACAAGCATCAAGAAAATCCAATGCCAGTATAATGCCAAGCCCTTTCAGTGAACATCATTATATAGCCACCACTGATCCAAAGCTCCAAACTCCATGTATCCAAGCCCAATGTCATAATGTGTTGTCAAGAAATGCATTCCAGCAAGTCCCAAAGCTATCCAAAGAGAACCATATATGTCTTGCAAAGCTACATGGAACTCCCAAATCTATGTATCCCAAAGTTTATGTCATGTCAAGCTACATCAATGTACCTGTTTGTATGTATCTCAAACTCACTGAGAAAGAAGATCGAGGACATCACCAAAAGAAGCCAAAGGAAGATAAGCAATATAATTTCCATTGCTGACAACAAAGAATTTCCCATAGTGGATCTCCCTTTGTGGATCTTGTTTCCCATAGTGGATGTCAAAACCCTACCAAGATGTAAAGTTTCAAGCCTTAACTGCCAAAGAGTTAGTCTCCTGGTCCATGTTCACATGCAGGGGGAAAAATCCAGCAAGGGTAGAGACTCATCATTTGAAGGGGGTGTTGAGAATAGCAAATGATGCTTGGCCATAGAGGCCAGATATATGCCCGTACAGGCTGAATCTATGCCCTAAAGAGGCTAGAAGATAGACAAATAATGTATACTCTAGGAAGAGATGTTCCGAATCCCATATGCACAGTGAGGAGAGTGGTACTTTCCAAAAGCTATAAAGTCATGTACTTGGTTGACACTCATAACAAGGGAATGGAACTATCAGTTTGAGTCACTATCAATGTCATTGTCCATCTTACACAAGAATTTGTTTATAAGCCCAAGCTAATCTATCTTGGAACCTAGTTCAGAGCTAATTCACTTGTGTAACAGTTAGTCTATTTAATTCTATGTCATCATCAGTTGTACATTCATCTTCCATTCTCCATAGCTTCTGCCATGCTCTAGATCTCGTGTTTATCAACACATAGAAGAGGGGATACAAGTGAAAAACCCATGAGCACACATACAAAACCAATGGAGAATTGAGAACACAAAGAGATAGGACTAAAATATTCTTCTTCTTATTTCTTCTTCTTCTTCCACACAAAATAACTAAGTCTATAACATGATAAAATACTAATATGAAAGTACCACAACATATGTACATGTGGTCACTAAGTGTGAACCTGCTAAGGAAAGAAGAGGTGTCAAAATGAATGTGCCATAACCAAGGATGGACTAAATGGGTCTAGTCCAATTACAGAATCATTGGCATATCCTCATGTTGGTCACCTAACAACATGCTAGTGAATAATATCCTACCATGTCACCAAGGCACATAGTGTATGCTAGCTCATGTAGAGCTCGATATCTCAATACCTTGATGTTTTCTTGATGTCTTTGATTTTCTTAACATACTTTGACTCTTGTCTCCTAAATTAAAAATTCCAAGTCTCTCCTAAATTTGGTCAAATTCCTTACTAGTAGTGTGTAACTCCTCCTCAAGTCTTCTTCTTTGCTCAAATAGAAAGATAAAGCCTGGAGTACATCAATAAACTTATCATCTAAACTTTTTATATCTAGTACAAAAATTCATCATTGGACTCATTTTTAACATTAAGTATATATTTGGCATCTATAGAAGCTTCTGCAATAATTGTCAAACAATAATCATATCTCAAAATAAAGAGCCTTTGGATATTAGACAATAGTGTAAGTACTCCTTGTCTTTGATGGGAAATATCAATAGAGAAGGTACAATAAAGCTCAAGGGGGAGTCGGACACTTCACGGATCTCTGTATGGATTTCTTCAATAATAATCTCATGTTTAAATTGAGAAACGTCTAGATTATTTGCACAAATGCTTCCATGTTAAGAATCAAGCTCAGTAGCATAAACCAACATTGTGTAGTACAATTGTAGCTAAGTTGTTGTCATCATGTGTGACATAATAGATGAGTTGGTGTGACTCAACCATAGTTAGTCAGTGTGGTCAGTTAGTGACCTATCTCTTAAGTTGTATGTGTGACTTAGTTGTTGTTGGATGTGTGTTATCTGAATGAATGAAATAATGAGAAGAATGAGGGTACACTACCCTCTCTCTTCTAATGCTCCATCCTTTGTCTATCTCTTCCCCTTCTCTTCTCTTTGAACATTTCATTGAAGGGTCCACCTGGTTCTCTACATTGTTATCATTCATCAACTCTTTAAGCAAAATAATTGAAGGATTTGATTACCTCCTTCTACTGCTCATTAGATCTAATTAGATACTTCACAAAAGCACACAATGAATTAGGTGGACTTCAACATAAGCCTAAATTTCCTTGGGTGAAGAGGTCATTAAAAATTTTATGCATAAAATCAATCCAAAGAATTATATCCACACTTTTGTAAACAATGTGTTCTTTGTGGGTATATTGTCAACTGGTGCGTGAACAAAATCTTTTAAGTCCACCTATACCATTGGACCTACTAGATGTTTAGACTTTGCATAGTCCTCCTTGTAAAAGCCTTTATAATAATTAACCATTAGATCACATCCCATTCAGGGTTAAAGATGTGCCTAGCATTTGCGTAAAATGACAATTCAATACCACTATGAATAAGAAATTCCAAAAGCCTCATAGGGTGTGTCATCTATAATTTGGATGAGGCTTGGGGTCCTCAAAGGGGATTTCCTTTGCTAGGAGTCCTTCTTGGCATTGCTATACTTCCTACAGAATATGGACATGTGGTAGAAAGTACATCAAGAACTATGCCTTATGTAGCCTTAGCTGATTCCTTGGATGCTATGGAGGTCATCTTTCCTTTTCATTTCAAACTCAATCGTTTAGTAGAGGAAATAGACAAGGATCCTGTGCCTTAAAAAATCAGAAGCTCAAGATACACAAAGGGAGAGAGAGAGAAAGCCCAAGAAAGAGATGCATAAATGGATGTAGGAGCTTCCCGCTCGACCCTCAAGAACAAGTGCAATGACTATCTCCCACATAGTCGTATGCACTCTCACACCTACGAGTGCAGTGAGCTTAACTGTAACATTTCTCCGCCCCCCCTATGTGCCTCGTGCATCCCTCCATCGAAACTCCGCCCCTTTTTTTATTTTTTTTTCAAAATTTTTTCCCTCTCCCTCCCCCCCGACAGTACATTAGGGAGAGAGAGAGAGGGAGTGAAGTGGGGAAAGGGGGGGCATGCAGCCCAGGTGGCGGCGGACAGCTGCGCCCCCCCTTATAAGACCACCCCTCCTCCTCCTCGTCCACAGGCCCCCCCCGTTTGCTACAGGCGCCACCCCTGTTGTCATCTTGTACAGTGGCCCCCCAGCATCCACAGCCCCCCCCTTTAGCGAAAGACGACACCCCTATGATCGTGTGAAGAAGAGAAGGAGAGAGAGTGAGAAGAAGAGAGAAGGGAGGAAAAGAAGAAGGGAAAGAAGAAGGAAAAGAAGAAGGAAAAGAAGAAGGAGAAGGAGAAGGAGAAGGAGAAGGAGAAGGAGAAGGAGAGGAGGAAGAAGAGGGAGAAGAGAAGAAGAAGAAGAGAAGGAGAAGAGAAGAAGAGAAGAGGGAGAAGGGAAGGAGAAGAACAGAAGGAGAAGAAAAGAAGGAGAAGAGAAGAAGGAAGAGGAGAGGGAGAGAGAAGAGAAGAAGTGAAGAAGAAGGGGTAGGAGAGAAGAGAGAAGAGGGAAGAGAGAGAAGAGGGAGAAGAGGGAGAGAAGAGAGAGAAGAGAGAAGGAGAAGAAGAGGGAAGAGAGAGAAGAGGGAGAGAGGAAGAGAGGAAGAGAAGGAGAAGAAGAAGGGGTAAGGAGAGAGAGAAGAGAGAAGGAAAAGAAGGAGAAGAAGAGGGAAGAGGGAGAAGAGGGAGAGAAGGGAGAGGAGAGAGAGAAGAGTGAGAGAAGGAGAGAGAGAAGGGAAAAGAAGAGGGAAGAGAGGAAGAGGGAGAGAAGGAGATAGAGAAGGGAGAGGAGAGAGAGAAGAGGGAAGAGAGAGAAGAGGGAGAGAAGGAGAGAGAGAAGGGAGAAGAAGAAGAAGAAGAAGTGGAGAGAGAGAAGAAGAAGGGGTAAGGAGAGAGAGAAGGGAGAAGGAAAAGAAGAAGAGGGAAGAGAGAGAAGAGAAGAAGTGAAGAAGAAGGGTAGAAGGAGAGAAGAGGGAAGAGGGAAGAGAGAGAAGAGGGAGAGAAGAGAGAAGGAGAAGAAGAAGAAGGAGAAGAAGAGGGAAGAGAGAGAAGAGAAGGAAAAGAAGAAGGGGTAAGGAGAGAGAGAAGAGAGAAGGAAAAGAAGAAGGAGAAGAAGAGGGAAGAGAGAGAACAGGGAGAGAAGGAGAGAGAGAAGGGAGAAGAAGAAGAAGAAGTGGAGAGAGAGAAGAAGAAGAGAAGAAGGAGTAGAAGAGAGAAAGAAGTAGAAGAGGAAGAGAAGAGAGAGAGAGAAGAAGAGAACAACAAGAAGAAGAGAGAGAGAGAGAAAGAAAGAAAGAGAGGGAGTGGGAGCTAATGAGTAACTTCAGGGAGCCACACTCAAACCTCCCCCTCGGTGAAGGACCCCCATCCAGCGATCTTTCCTATCAAACCTGTCATCCTGAAATTCGTCGAGGTACAGATTGTCCAATCTCCACAGGAAAATGGCTCCCAAGAAGAAAGTCGCGGGAAGCGTAGGTGCCAAAGCTACTGTTGGTACCGGTAATGCGGGAGAGGCAAGCAGAGCGACCAACGTGACAAATGCCCCTACGTTGTCGTATTGCTGCGCATTCGAGGTGTGAAAACCACCAAAAGTCGTGTGTGTGATTTGATACTTTGTACATACTTAGTTGTTATGTTTGCTCTTTCATTCTATGCTGAAGACGGAGAAGAATAAGGAATTTTGGTAGACTGGTAACTTGAGATGTAATCTCATGGACCACTTTGATTGTGACCAAGGGTTCGTTTGAAAGCTGTGGCAGCATAGGAGCATTCCCAATGGGCCAAGAGATACATGCTGAGATCATCCTAAGGGGCCTAGAAAGAGACTCTGTTGTTGGTGACGTGCTTGTGGACATGTATGAAATATGTGATAACTCGTGAATGGGCAACGGCAGTTGATAGAACAAAACTACCGATTTCTATTCTCTACAGGAAGGATCTTGTGAAATTAGATGGTGCAGATCTCATGCTGTTGTATGGATATGGATCATATGAGTATCCAATTGAGCCAGAATTTTGATCAAATAGATTAGCGCTGGTTGATAGAGGATTTGCGTATGCTGTTGCACACATACGCGGAAAGGGAGAGATGGGAAGAAAATGGTATGAAGACGGAAAGCTATTGAAAAAGAAGAACACGTTTACTGACTTTATTGCCTCAGCAGAACACCTATTGGCACACAATTTTGGTGCTAAGGACAAGTTATGCATCCATGGGAGAAGTGCAGGTGGTCTGTTGATTGGTGCTGTGCTAAATATGAGATCATACTTATTCAAGGGTTGCATACTAGGAACCTGCTAAATATGAGGCTAAATCTGAGGGACGCTAATTTGGTGTGGAACAAAAAGGAAGGAGCTTTTCTTGAGAAAAAAGGAGGAGCTTTTTTTTAATCGGAAGGGAGGGAAAATAGACGGTACTCTGCGCTGGACGAGGAAAAAATAGACTAAGGCGGAAGAAACGCAGGAAGGACGGGGCATGATCGTGGAGGATGAAGAAAAAGATAGCACTTGTCAGACCGTTGGAAGGGGGGTGTGATTACATGTAATTATGATGCATGCTTTGTTCAAGGTGGCCGGCCTGGTGATTCGCTCGTTTTCCACTACTCAGGTCGTGGGTCATAACAGAGAAATTACTGTGGTGAAGAAGTTGATTAAGAATCTGCGCCCTTACGTTTTTTTTTTTCTTTCCCTTTCTCTATGCTGTTTACTACCATGGATCGTGAGTGCTACCCTATCATGAGGAAGAAGAATTGGGAAGCTGAATTTGTACTTTGACGGAGTAAGCCGTGACAAGAAACATCAACAAAGAACGGGCCAGAGAGAGGTAGAGAGAGATGGTCGAAGGTAATCTGGATTACAGGTGGAGACTCTACGGCGGCTCAGAAGCGGAGAAGACAAAAACGGAGACTAAGGAAGCATAGTGAAGTGAGGAGTTCTGCGGCAAATTTGGTGGAATCAGGAAGCTCTGAAGGGGAATGGGAAAGGAATCCACATCCGCAGTCGAAGATGAGAGGACCCCAGAGATGGCCACGGGAAACATTCATGCAAGGTGTGAGCTTTTCTTTTTCTGAACCAGGCACGGGAGGAAAGAAGGTATTTTGGGGAGGAAAGAGGGCATTTTGGGGAGCTCCACGAGGAGGATAATAGGCTCGAAGACACAGAATTTGACTGGGGGGAAATGAATGAGATGAATCTCAAATAAAAGGACATCGTTGTCTTCTTCAAGGGGCGCGCGCGTGTAACTGGGATCTTGGCTCAGGAAGGGAACAGAGACAGGAGAAAGCGGAAGATCAGGACGAAGCTGTTATAGAGGGAAGACAAAGATGAGTAGGGAAACAGACCGATGATGAAGCCACAGGTTACGAAGGAGTAAATCGCAGCATTG
Source organism: Lygodium microphyllum (assembly GCF_053477565.2). Classification (NCBI taxonomy): domain Eukaryota; kingdom Viridiplantae; phylum Streptophyta; class Polypodiopsida; order Schizaeales; family Lygodiaceae; genus Lygodium; species Lygodium microphyllum. The sequence goes on along the minus strand of NC_141150.1, from coordinate 49,742,074 downwards.
AAGAGCCTGGGCCGTCAAAGGAAGATTTACAAGCCGTAGAAGAAAGCATCTTTGGTCGTTGAAAGGAAGAAGAAAACCTGATTTTTCCTTCCAATCATGATTGCTAAATCAACTGCCATCAAGCGACAATTAACAGACGACTCCCTGGGAATCTGGAATGTTTTGTTATTCACCCCCCCTCTAAAAAACAAATCGATCTGAAGTTTTTCTGCAACCAGAGTGATATGAGTGAAGAAAATCACTAACAATTGACCCAGGATTGGACCGATCTTGCAGAGAAAGTCCAAAAAGTTGTTAAGTCTTTTCCTGATTGGTGCTTGACACAAGGTCAAAAAGGTTTTGAAGATCCGACCTGTGATACCTTTGAATTATTGACTCAAATTCAACATGAGAAACTCATGCACAGAGTTCCTTATGTGATCCCTCCAAAGTCTTAAAGTTCTTCCTGCACCTTGCAGATTGGAGACAAATGTTTGAGAATGTAGAGCCAAGTCTTCATTTAGAGAAAATGCTTGTTATATCTCCTAGGATCATTTTCTGTGGAAAATGTGTCAAGATGGTATCAAAAATGTAAAAGTCTGCTGGATACAGCAACAGTGTTTAATCTTCTTGAGATCGTAATGGGATTACATAGAGTTTAATCATCACAGCTCATGCTCAATGTGGTTGTATTCAAGAAGCCATTCTTACAAATCTCTTCCCACAAATTACATACCGTACCAGGATTTCAGCAATCTACATTGAATATGTCACAATTTCAGAGATGTTCATTGTGTATACAGATGCTAAAATACCCATTCTACTGAATCATCTTTATCATCATAAATCAGAACTAAATCATCATTATAATCATTATGATCAGGATATTCTTCTGGGTGTTTCTGTAAGAGCAACCAATTTGGTACTGATAGTAAGGCAACTCTGATTTTGGATGATTCACTTGTTTGATCTTCCATCTTGATATTTGTCAAGGTCCTCCGTGGTTGCGACATTGCTTTCAAAACCCTTCGACATCTTTGGTGAACCCGACGTGAAAGCGTCGCAGAAATTTCAGGATGGGAGATACTTCAGCCTCTATTTCAGCTTCTTCTACAACTCCAGCTGTGTCTACTTCAGCTCCATCAATGATTGCTGCGTCAAGTACTTCAACAGAGGATCTAAAGAAGATTTTGCAGAATATGTCCATGTATATGCAGCTCCAAAATCAGCAAACACAATTGTATATGCAGCAGCAGCAACAATTGCATCAACAACAGTTGTCTCAGCAAAGGCAGCTCTATTCGGAGCAGGAGAATGCAAACAGCGCGACTAAGGCTATTGAAGCAGTTGAGAGTGAGAAGAAGCTATTTGACAGCCGTAATGTTTCAGCATATTTGAAGACATATGAGATCAAGATGGGGTTTTTTGGAGTTCCTGCTGGACTTATGAGTAAGTACTTCCTTCGTCTTGTCACACCTGCTTTGAGGACAAAAGTGACTGATCTTTTTATTCAAAATACACATTGGCAAGATTTTAAGAAGGCCCTGAAAGAAGAATACTTCCTTGAGGACTTTGGTATGGCTACTCGGCGGTCATTCTGAGAGTGGGTCTACATGCCAAACAAAGGTCTAGCTGCTTCGGAGTTGATTCGAGAATTCGAAGAGAGGTATAGTTAGCTTGATGCCATTGAACAAAGAGCATTGGATGTTGAAAAAGTTGAGCTTTTCTTGCAAGCTACAGATCCTGCTCTTCAAGAAGAATTGGGTGAGCTTCTTGAAGATCGCACGAAGCCTATGGGTCTTAAAACTGATTGGCAGGATGCTCAGGATGCAGTCTCGACTTTGACCAAGAGGAGGATATGGAAGACTCGCCTACAGAATGGTTCCATGACACCTACACCATCATCAGCTCCTATGCCTGCTTCAATCCCTATTATTTCTTCTCCTCCTCAGCAGGTTTCTTGGCCTATGCCAGTGCCTACTGTTTCCACTCCACCTATTCCTCCTGTTTCATGACCGATGCCTACACCTTCTGCTCCAAAACCATCTGCTCCATTGGTGCCTACTTCTCTTGATGACATAATCAAAGGCATCATAGATTTGACACTGGAGTCAGTCAAAGCGGAGTTAGTGGGAAAGTTGAAGGAGCAGTTTGCTTCGAGTGCGCCTACTACTTCTTCTAGTGCTCCTACTGCACCTAGGAGTGCTCCTAGTGCACCTAGGAGAGATCGGAGATGTATTTGGTGCGATAGTACGGACCATCAGCATTGCAGGGATTGTGAGTCTTTTCAGGATGCAAGGAGGAAGAATTTGGTATATTGGGGGCAAGATGGTAAGATTTGGTTGACTGAGACAGGATCTCCACTTGCTACCAACTTTGGTAAAGGTGGAATGAAGAAGTTAGTGGATGACATGGCTGCGCGTACTTCTTATGTGACAGCCAGAGGTGATGCTTCTGCATATGGAGTTCAGATTGAGAAGGGATCAGAGACTCAGTCAGCGCTATGGACTTATGCTATGGAGACTGGAAACAAGGGGAAAATTCAGCAAACTGTTTTGACTAGTGCAGGCTCTAGCATCAGATCAGAGACAGGTTGGGACTCGCCTGTTGACAGGTATTCTATTTATGCTTATTTGGCTAAGTCTCATGGTGCAGATGTACTTGTTGAGGAGAAGCGTAAGAGGGATGAATAAAATCCAAGTGCAACTAAGAAGACTAGAGGGGGTGAGTTTGTTACTCCACCTACTGCAGGACCGTCTTCAAGACCAGGGCCAGATCGACAGATGGAGGATGCTCAAAAGAGAGAAAAGAGGCAAGAGCCTAGAGAGAGAAAGCAGCCAGGGTTCAGATTGATGTCTGATATTGAGACATCTACATATATGAAGAAAATTTTTAATGATAAGATACTTGGCAGTGAAGTGACTTTCACTATTTCTGAGATTTTGGGCATCTCGAAAAGAGAGTTTCAGGATCAGTTTCAGGAGGTCCTGAAGAGGAAAAGGCATGCATTGTCTACTACTGATACACAAGGAGTTTTGATTGGAGAGTTGGATGAGGATGAGGATGAGGTTATGGTTGATAATGCTTCTGTTTTTTCGCAGGTAGAGAAGAGGGTTCAGCCTATGCATTATGCTAAAATTGATGAGTCTGTCATGATACCACGTAGTCACTTTTTGCGGAGCCATTGGGCTAGGGCAACTACAGAGACGATGGTAAAGATTGGAGAGAAACAGGTGCCTTATGTTGCATTGGTTGATCATGGTTCAGAGATTAATCTCATAGTTCGTGGAGTTTATGAGAGTAACAGATGGCCTATGGATGTAGAGCATGGGTGGCGTATGAGAGCCGCCAATAACACTGCAGGTGATTTATATGCTGCTTGTCCTAGTGTCAGGGTTTCTATTGGTGATGTAGAGGAGGATTTTCATTTCTTTGTGCAGGATTCATGCTCTTATCCTATAATTCTTGGTCAGCCATTCATTACAGAGATGCGCATGGAAACAAAGGTCATGGATGATGGACCTGCTTATGCACGGATTCGCAGTAAAGATGGTATGAGAGTAGTTCAGTTTATGACTGTATGTGTGAACCATGTTAGAAACAGGGATACTCTCAGAGATGCACCTTTGCCCACTATGAGGGATTTGGGTTTTCATTAGGTACCGCCGTTTCGCGAGACGACGGTGGTACAGAGCAGAGGAGATTGGAGTTCTCGCCTCCTGGCAGCAGTGTTTTCTCCTCCGGTTTTGTTGGGATTTCACCAAACAGTTCGATGAGTTATCAGAAGACTTCTAGGTTTCCTAGAGCTGCCAGGCAGTATATATGCAGGAAGGAGAAAAATTTGAAAAATGCAGGAATTTTGGAGGATGATGAGCACATAGATGGGATGCATGACAGTGTGATTTGTGCAGATACGATGACAGAGATGGGAGATATGCTGAAAACTTATATGCAGAATTGTCACAGTAATGTATTAGTACAGTCCCTGGACATGTTTCATGAAATTGCAAATTTTATGTCACAGATTGAGTCAGAGGCTGAGGTAACTCAGCAAAGAGTGTTGAGTGCTGAAGAAATTCAGCAAACAGAGTTTCCAGCTGGTTATGATCAGCCTTCAGAGAGACAGAGGGCTGAAAATTATCAGCAAACAGAGTTTACTGCTGAAATATTTCAGCATTCAGAGTTTGGGGCTGTTTCTATGCAGTCCATAGAGCAGAGGGCTGAGAATATTCAGTCATTGGAGTGCAGAATTGCTGATTTACAGTAAGATTTATGTAATGCAAAAGAGCATAATGAAGCCAGGGTTGACACGAAATACAAAACTGTGGATAAGAAGGTGAAGCCGGTTGCTGTACCGCTTCCACCTGACAGTGATCAGCAAATAGAGAGGGCTGCTAAACAGCAAATTTTGAGGAATCCGGAGCATATTGGTCATAAATTTTCAGCAGAGACTCTTGCTGAATTGAAAATTGGAAATGGTGATTTCTTGCTACCCATAGAGAAGCAATGCTTTCAGGATATGCTTGAGCGACATGGAAGGGGATTTGCTTTTTTCCCACATGAGATTGGATGTGTGAATCTTGATATTGTTGCTCCTATGGTCATTTTTACTATTCCTCATATCCCATGGAATCTCCGACCTATTCCAGTGCCTAAAGCACACTTGCCAAAGCTGATTGATTTATTGAATGAGAAAATCAGGATGGGAATCCTTGAGCCTTCATCTGCACCATACTCAAACAGGTGGTTTACAGTTCCAAAGAAGAATGGTACTCTCCGATTTATTCAGGACATGCAGCCAGTGAACAGAGTTACTATCAGGAATGTTGGTATAGGTCCAGTTGTGGATGAGTTTGCAGAGGCATTTGCTGGATGTGCCATCTATTCTTTGGGTGATTTGTATTCAGGATATGATCAGTTTCAGCTGGCTTTGGAAAGCAGGGACATAACCACCATGAGAACTCCTATTGGGCTTGTCAGGATGTGTACCTTGCCTCAAGGTGCCACTAATTCTGTTGCGCATATGATGAATGCCATGCATAAGGTCCTTCGTGATTACATACCTCAGCTTACTATGCCTTTCTTGGATGATGTGCCCATTAAGGGGTGTGCAGAAGAAGAGAAGAATGAGGGCCTAAATGAGCAGGGATGCAGATACTTTGTAGCTGATCATATTTCAGCATGTGAGAAGATTTTGGCCAGGTTAGAAGAAGTAAACTTGACACTTTTAGGGCAAAAATCTATTTTTGGAGTGAATGAGGTTGTCATTGTTGGGCATATGTGTAGATATTATGGCAGGAAACCTTCACCTGATAAGGTGAATGCTATAGGAAAGATTGCGGAGTATTGTTCTACCACTTCAGAGGTACGGAGATTCATTGGAGCTTGTGTGTTTTATATGATTTGGATACCTCATTTTTCACACATAGCAGATTGTTTGTATCAGCTGCTTCGAAAGGGGCAGAAATTCTATTGGGATGAGAGCCACACTAGAGCCATGCAGAAATTGAAGAAGTTATTGCAGAATGCTCCTACTCTCAGGAAAGCAGATTATAATTGTGGAAAGCCTATTGTATTGACAGTTGACACTAGTCCAATTGGCATAGGTTGGGCTGTGGGTCAAGATGATGCAGATGGAAATAGGTATGCTATACGGTTTGGGGCGAAAGTCCTAAACGAGAGACAGAGGAGATATCTGCAAATCAAGAGGGAGTTATTGGGGATTGTCACGGCTCTCAAATGTGACAAGGAGTACTTTATTGGAGCTTCAGTTGTGGTAGAGACAGATTGCTTGCCATTGATTGGTATGATCACGAGTTGCTCTACTCCGGATATAGCTATGTTGAGATGGATTGCATACATCAAGTCATTAAATCCGGAATTTAAACACATAGCAAGGAAGGATAATCCAGTGGCAGATATGTTGTCTAGAGCCAAATATGATGATGAGGAGACTCTACTTGCAGAAGAGGATGATGCAGAAATTTCAGCCACTATGGTTGATCATGTTTGTCATGTCTATGATATTGTGGCTTTCACAGAAGAACTCTATGTTGGAGATTGGTTGCAGATTGGCAGGTACCTTAGTACACTAAACAAAAGAGCTGAATGGACGGATGAAGAGTTCAAGAAGATCAGAAGGAAAGCCTAGGGTTATTTTCTCAAGGACGGATTTCTTTGGAAGCATCCGAAGAAAAGAGGCAGATTACCTTTGCGGGTTGTCTGCGATAGAGAGACACAGTTACAAGTGATGAGGGAGTTTCATGAGAGTCCTTGGGCTGGTCATAGAGGAGTGAGGGCTACTTATGAGAAAATCAAGGAGAAATATTGGTGGAAAGGCATGTATAGAGATGTTTCTCACTTTGTTGAGACTTGCAGAGACTGCCAGATGTATTCAATAGTGCGTCATCGAGATGAGCTTCATCTGACCTATCCGTTATGCATTCATTATAAGTGGGTAGTTGATTTGGTTACCATGCCTATGGGTCTATGGCAGATGAGGTACATTGTTTTGGCTAGAGAGGATCTTACCAATCATGTTGAGGGCAGATCTTTGAGAACGAAGACCACTAGTGCAGTGTGTAAGTTCTTATTGGAGGAAATTTTCTGCAGGTATGGTTGTGTGAGTAAGATCACTGCGGATCGTGGTGAATTGGATGCAGATGAAGCTAGGGAGTTTTTCTCTCAGCTAGGAATCAAGTTGGCTCTAACCACAGCATATAATCCAGAGGAAAATGGAAAGAGTGAAAGAGGGCATCCGCCGATAGTGAAAGCATTAGCCAAAGCATGCAGAGGACAGATTGGAGAATGGCCGAGACTTCTACCATTTGCTTTATGGGCTGATCGTACGACTCATAGTGTTACCACAGAATATATGCCTGTAGAGTTGATGTATGGTCGGAAACCTGTTATGCCAATTGAGACTTGTGCTTTGACTTGGTCAGTTTTACCTTGGCAGGAGAATTTGACGAGAGAGGAGCTCTTAGCTCTTCGGATTCGACAGTTGGAGAGGAGACCTGAGGATATTCAGCTAGCTATTGACAGGTTGAAGGTTACTAGACTAAGGAATAATGACAGGTTTGACAGCAGACATCGCTTGCAGCCTAGAGCAATAGAAGAGGGAGATTGGGTATTGGTCTTTGATAGCAGCCTTGAAAATCAGCATACTGCACTTCGGAAGATGGTGAAAAGATGGTTTGGGCCGTACATAGTCAGACATGTCTTTGATAATGCAACATATGAGCTGACTGAATTGGATGGGACAGTGCTTAGAGTGCCTATTGCTGGAAAAAGAATCAAGATTTTCAAGAAAAGAGATGATGAGGATTATGCATTGGAAGAATTTTCAAGAGAAGAGCAACGAGAAGAAACTCCAATGGAAGAGACAGATGATATGATAGATACTGTTGTTGATCTACCGGAAATGCATAACGAAGAGATTGATCTGTTTGTGGATCTTGATGATAATGATCATGGGTAGTTGGCCCATCCGGAGGACTACGCAGGATTAGAGGGGGTGGATGTCGTATTGCTGCGCATTCGAGGTGTGAAAACCACCAAAAGTCGTGTGTGTGATTTGATACTTTGTACATACATAGTTGTTATGTTTGCTCTTTCATTCTATGCCGAAGACGGAGAAGAATAAGGAATTTTGGTAGACTGGTAACTTGAGATGTAATCTCATGGACCACTTTGATTGTGACCAAGGGTTCGTTTGAAAGCTGTGGCAGCATAGGAGCATTCCCAATGGGCCAAGAGATACATGCTGAGATCATCCTAAGGGGCCTAGAAAGAGACTCTGTTGTTGGTGACGTGCTTGTGGACATGTATGAAATATGTGATAACTCGTGAATGGGCAACGGCAGTTGATAGAACAAAACTACCAATTTCTATTCTCTACAGGAAGGATCTTGTGAAATTAGATGGTACAAATCTCATGCTGTTGTATGGATATGGATCATATGAGTATCCAATTGAGCCAGAATTTTGATCAAATAGATTAGCACTGGTTGATAGAGGATTTGTGTATGCTGTTGCACACATACGCGGAAAGGGAGAGATGGGAAGAAAATGGTATGAAGACGGAAAGCTATTGAAAAAGAAGAACACGTTTACTGACTTTATTGCCTCAGCAGAACACCTATTGGCACACAATTTTGGTGCTAAGGACAAGTTATGTATCCATGGGAGAAGTGCAGGTGGTCTGTTGATTGGTGCTGTGCTAAATATGAGACCAGACTTATTCAAGGTTGCATAATGGGAACCTGCTAAATATGAGGCTAAATCTGAGGGACGCTAATTTGGTGTGGAACAAAAAGGAAGGAGCTTTTCTTGGGAAAAAAGGAGGAGCTTTTTTTGAATCGGAAGGGAAGGAAAATAGACGGTAATCTGCGCTGGACGAGGAAAAAATAGACTAAGGCGGAAGAAACGCAGGAAGGACGGGGCATGATCGTGGAGGATGAAGAAAAAGATAGCACTTGTCAGACCATTGGAAGGGGGGTGTGATTACATGTAATTATGGATGCATGCTTTGTTCAAGGTGACCGGCCTGGTGATTCACTCGTTTTCCACTACTCAGGTCGTGGGTCATAACAGAGAAATTACTGTGGTGAAGAAGTTGATTAAGAATCTGCGCCCTTACGTTTTTTTTTTTCTTTCCCTTTCTCTATGCTGTTTACTACCATGGATCGTGAGTGCTACCCTATCATGAGGAAGAAGAATTGGGAAGCTGAATTTGTACTTTGACGGAGTAAGCCGTGACAAGAAACATCAACAAAGAACGGGCTAGAGAGAGGAAGAGAGAGATGGTCGAAGGTAATTTGGATTACAAGTGGAGACTCTACGGCGGCTCAGAAGTGGAGAAGACAAAAACGGAGACTAAGGAAGCATAGTGAAGCGAGGAGTTCTGCGGCAAATTTGGTGGAATCAGGAAGCTCTGAAGGGGAATGGGAAAGGAATCCACATCCGCAGTCGAAGATGAGAGGACCCCAGAGATGGCCATGGGAAACATTCATGCAAGGTGTGAGCTTTTCTTTTTCTGAACCAGGCACATGAGGAAAGAAGGTATTTTGGGGAGGAAAGAGGGCATTTTGGGGAGCTCCACGAGGAGGATAATAGGCTCGAAGACACAGAATTTGACTGGGGGGAAATGAATGAGATGAATCTCAAATAAAAGGACATCATTGTCTTCTTCAAGGGGCGCGCGCGTGTAACTGGGATCTTGGCTCAGGAAGGGAACAGAGACAGGAGAAAGCGGAAGACCAGGACGAAGCTGTTATAGAGGGAAGACAAAGATGAGTAGGGAAACGGACCGATGATGAAGCCACAGGTTACGAAGGAGCAAATCGCAGAATTGAAGAGCCTGGGCCGTCGAAGGAAGATTCAGAAGCCGTAGAAGAAAGCATCTTTGGTCGTTGAAAGGAAGAAGAAAACCTGATTTTTCCTTCCAATCATGATTGCTAAATCAAGTGCCATCAAGCGACAATTAACAGACGACTCCCTGGGAATCTGGAATGTTTTGTTATTCACCCCCCCTCTAAAAAACAAATCGATTTGAAGTTTTTCTGCAACCAGAGTGATATGAGTGAAGAAAATCACTAACAATTGACCCAGGATTGGACCGATCTTGCAGAGGAAGTCCAAAAAGCTGTTAAGTCTTTTCCTGATTGGTGCTTGACACAAGGTCAAAAAGGTTTTGAAGATCCGACCTGTGATACCTTGGAATTCTTGACTCAAATTCAACATGAGAAACTCATGCACAGAGTTCCTTATGTGATCCCTTCGAAGTCTTAAAGTTCTTCCTGGACCTTGCAGATTGGAGACAAATGTTTGAGAATGTAGAGCCAAGTCTTCATTTAGAGAAAATGCTTGTTATATCTGATAGGATCATTTTCTGTGGAAAATGTGTCAAGATGGTATCAAAAATGTAAAAGTCTGCTGGATACAGCAACAGTGTTTAATCTTCTTGAGAATCGTAATGGGATTACATGGAGTTTAATCATCACAGCTCATGCTCAATGTGGTTGTATTCAAGAAGCCATTCTTACAAATCTCTTCCCACAAATTACATACCGTACCAGGATTTCAGCAATCTACATTGAATATGTCACAATTTCAGAGATGTTCATTGTGTATACAGATGCTAAAATACCCATTCTACTGAATCATCTTTATCATCATAAATCAGAACTAAATCATCATTATAATCATTATGATCAGGATATTCTTCTTGGTGTTTCTGTAAGAGCAACCAATTTGGTACTGATAGTAAGGCAACTCTGATTTTGGATGATTCACTTGTTTGATCTTCCATCTTGATATTTGTCAAGGTCCTCCGTGGTTGCGACATTGCTTTCAAAACCCTTCGACAACGTTCATAAATCAAACCCAAGTCCTTTAAGCTTTAAAAGTAATTACATTTTATTTCTCGTGAAAGAAACAAAGGGGTTAGCTACGTGCATGGAACACAGACGAGTCTTAGGCACTAGGTTGTATGCGCGAAACGATAGGGTATGGAGTTTTCATAAGTTTATATGCATGAAATGATAGCTTTTACACACATAAAATAATAAGGTTTTTTGAATTATCTCACATAAAATAATAGCTTTTAAACTAGTTCAGTGCATGAACAGTCATTTAGAAATCATGCTTCGCCATCATGACTAAAAGAAGCACATGAAATGATAGACTCCGATGGATAGAAACCTAGACCTTCATGAGATCCAATGCATTAGGAATAAGTATAATTGCCTGTGAATTTTTTTATCGATCTTGCTATGGACTATCGCAAATGGATACACTCCTAGCCTAATTAAGGCTGGTGACCTAACCCTAAATGGATTGTTGACCCAAGTTATGCTTGGCGGTTTAGAAAGGTTGTAAATCCCTTAAGCAAGTGTTTTGATACATCCAGTTAGAATTCTGATTGTGCATGCAATGGGATTGTGATGCCTTGAAGCAAGAGGTTGTGCATTCAACTGTTTGTTAATGTGGTTTTGGATGTTAACCCAAGTATAGAGTGTTTGATGATTTCATGGCTGGGTCTGAGATGACTGATTGCCATGGAAATGAAAGGAACATTTTTCCTAGCGATTGTTATTAAGCTGGTTGCTTTAGCTATGGTTGATTTCCTAAAGGAATAATTAAGGAAGGATGGCGCTATCTACCCCCTCGCGAGCCGCCAAACCCTAACCAAGGGAGTTATGAATCCGGGCCGGGAATGTGGACCGAACCCGCAGCGAGAGGTCTCTCCGTGGAAATCACTTGGCATAGGAGGATGCTTGGGTGTCAATGGGGGCTCTGGCCGTAAGTCCCAATGCCTCCGGGCCCTACACAAGTGTTCTACGTGACTCGAGATGGGATCTTGAGGCCTTGATACTAGTTACAAGGCGGAATCTTGGTAGGATAAACCTTCGGGTTTTGTTGTTGGGAGATGGAAGGATTTTTCTACGGAGGTAGAAAGGAACACTTAATTGTCTTGTATGGGCGGGAGACAAACATTAATCTGAAGATAAGTTAAGGAAGTGTTTGATCTTGTTCTATGTTGTCTTCGTGTCTATGCCCTAAATTACGTAAAAGAACCTGTGACTAATGGGTTAATTAAGGAAGCTACTTTTATATGTGAAACATAATGTGGTAGGTAATTAGATAACTAAAACAACCCCCGAGGGAAGCGTGGTGGATGTGACCAATGGGTCTATCCTACGGAAGGGTGGTCTCGGTTAGCCAAGAGCTTTCCTCAAAGGAAATGTTAATGAGAAATGTTAAAGTCGGTCTATGACCTTAGACAATGTTGGCTAGGAACCCAGACTTCAGGTCGATCCTAGTGGGACCAGCCGGATAAGTTTCGTTGTAGGGCAGACTCGAGTGACCCTAGTTGGCAAACCCCGGGTCATTCCTTGGGAGTGCCGGGCGGCCTCTTCTAGATATATCTCTTGATGGACTGCTAAGATGTGTCTCGCGATTTGAGGAGCGGGCACATTACATTAACTTTATGCTCAATTGAGTTGCCTCCTCCCACAAGTTCTCAGATAGCTCCACGATCCAAGGTCCAAGCTCAAGCATGCTTCATCCTCAAGATCCAAGCTCTAAGATCCATTGGTGTGCACAAGACAAGAGAAGGGAGAAGAAGAGAAGAAGAAGAGAGGAGAAGATGGAGAGCTTCTGCACCACTGTTCCTCACCCTTATACACTCACTCCCTCACACACTCTCTCTCAAGCACAAGCACAAGAAAGAGCAAGAAGAAGAGAGCTAGTTTTGGCCACACACAAGAATGAGCTTCTTCATTCACTTTTTACCTTTTATACAAGCCCTAATCCCCTTTGGGCACCCATCCCTTTTTTTTACGTGACCGGCCATTTTAGTCTAGGTTCACTTTTCCTATTCCTTTCCTATTTACATTTTTCCTTCACCCGTGTCCATCTACATTTACAAATTGCACAGGAGGGAGCCTAGCACTCTCTTATAAAAATTTAGGGTGTGCATTTGCATTTAAAATGCATCTTTTCTCTTTTGCACTTTCCCTAAACTTCTAAAGTCTTCCTTGCACTTTTTTCCTCCTATTTTTTCAGTCACTTGCCTTTTTTTGCTTTGGCTTGCATCTTTTTAATTTTCTTTTTAATTTCTTTGAACTGGGGTTAAAATTACCCCCTCCTAGCAAAGTGAAGTCCCATGGCACTTGGTGGCACTTGTTGATGAGGAATTGGGTGGTTGAAGGGTTTTCATGTGGGTCAATGATGGGGCTTCATGGAGATTGGATGTTGTTGCAAGGGTTTTTGTTGAAAGGTTGTATCAACCGGGGATCAGAGATTGAAGGAAGTAGAGATAGGAGATGGAAAAGAAGAAAAAGAATAGACAAGAGGTAAACACAATAAAGACAAAGCACAATGAATTGAATGAATATGTATTGACAGAATCTGAAATCCCTTGTCTGGCACTACTCAAAAGCAATCTCCAAGCATTAGATCTCCTGAAGCTCCCTCATAGACAAAAAACGTGCAATAAAAAGTAGCTTCTTCTTTGCTACTCAGAACCCAAATCTGATGCTTCCATTGGCTTCGAAAGGGGGGTAAAATACCAAAACGCCTAGCTAAAATTCTGCCAAATCACTCCTTCTTCATCTCCCACTTCTCAGAGTGATGTTCATTGCCTGAAAACAGCAATCGCACGTCGCACAACTTCGCCAATCCTTCTTTTTACTCAAAATTGGCTGAAAGCTACCTACTTTCTTTTATACATCATCCTATTCTAGAAGTTGTCTACAATTCTTGGATTTTTACAAGAGATAATATCTAAAATATCATAAATTGGCTAAAATTTTCCAAAAATCTAATATTTTTGCACCATCCACACTACGAACACTGACACTAATGGCATTGTTTCTCTAGATTAATAAGAAAGCCACACTCTAGAGTTTTTCACACTGTGTCCGCATAGTAGCACGAAATCCACCCCCTCTGAATCTACACATGCTCCGGTATATGCCAAAATCCTAGTTGTTACCAGATTCTGAGTCCTCCTCATCCTCTACAACCATATCCTTTGCTTCTTCATCTTCCATATCTTCTTAGCTAGCCCCTGTATCATGGCCACTATTTTCTTCCAATTCTAGCAACTCATAGAAAGTAGATTCCTTCCTTTTGAATAATTTGATTCTTTTCCCCACTACTGGAAGTTTTATGGTTGTCCCATCTAGCTCATTTAATGCATAAGTAGCCTTATCACATAGGGTCCAAACCATCTTTTGGAAACTTTACACATGGCACTATGCTGGTTATCTAAACTACTATCATACACCAATACCCAATCCCCATCTTGTATGGTTCTTAGCCTCAATCTACGTCTTTTGTCAAACCGTTTCTTGTTTCATATCCTTGCTACCCTTAACTTTACAACTGTTGCATCTATGTCTTTTGACTTTCTTTCCAATTGTCTAATGCTGTAACGTGTCCTCTTAGTGTCATCGAGGACACGTTTAGCAGTCCATCGGAAAGGATGTCTAGAGAGCTCCGCCCGACACTCCCATGGAATGTTACGGGATTTGCGATCTAGGTCTTCCCACGTCTGCCACGTAGCAGAAGTATCCTGGCCGTTCCCACTTAGGATCGACCAAAATTAGGGTTTTCCTGATTGGTCATTAACTAACAGCAACTAGCGTCGGACCCGAGCGAACTACTTTACGCAGAAACACCAGGTCCGAAGCGGATTCACGCTGCACTTGGTTCAAGAAGAATGGGAAACGAGAGGGATGCAAAGCTCAACCTCTCTGCCATAAGGCATAGTCCCATTCCGTTCCCCTAAAACAACGTAAATCAGGTAAGACATAACTCTAGGTCATCGCTTTCGTTATTCATTTTGATGATCATCCCGCTGTTCTTCGAGATTTTTGAGAAAAGTTCCCGGCTAACCGGGACCACCCAACCGTAGGACGGACCCATGGCCCATTCTCTGCACTTTCCTCGGTTTGTTTTTAGTTATGTAATTATCTAACACATTGATTTGACATATAACAATCAGCTTCTTTAATTAAACCATTAAGCACTGGTTCCTTCATGTAATCTTATCACGTGACATAGAAAAACAATATCAAGCAAGTTCTTTATTAACATTTCATCATTTTATCTTTGAAATACAATGAGTTCCGCCCGTAGGCTTGTCCATAATCCGCCCGAAGGCTATCCAGTAATCCATAGGGATCACTATTCCAAGCTTCTGCCCATAAACTAGTATGCGGGCCTCGAGATCCAATCCCGAGTCACGTTAGCCTCTTGCGCAGGACCTGAAAGGCGAGGGATTTACGGCCAGAGCCCCCCTGGCACCCAAGCGTCCTCCTCCTCCAAGTAGAGCTCAATGGAGAGATCTCTATCGGCGGGTTCGGTCCATGTTCCCGGTGCGGTCAACAACCCCCTTGGTTAGGGTTAGGCAGGCAGTCGGGGGTAACTGAAACCGCCTCTCCCTTCAGGCCTTCAACATGAAGTATAGGTATTCATTTAATTTGTAATTCATAATTCAAACAATGCTAAAAAAAAATCTCTAGCAAGCACAAACATTTCCATTAAAATCGACCGTGTTGTTGGCAAACTGTTAAGGAATTATTCTTTCCTTTTGAGTGTATCAGCACTCATTCCCAAGGTGTCTTGTAACTTGGCGGGATCCTTTATAGTCCAGGTTAGGGCGTACCTTATTAACCCAACTTGGTCAACCCTAAAGTTCATTAGATACTTTAGTTTCCGGTTTATAACTTTCCTTATTTAGAAGGATATTCACGAATACGTCCTTTTGCAAGATAACTTGCGTAAGGATCTGCCATCCTTGTTGAGGTTATTTACCCTTTCGTCTTGTGAACCAGAAGACTACATGACTTCATACTTACTGCGCAAGTCCTGCGTTGAAATAATCCGTTTAAGTTTCTTTAAGCTGACGTATGTCAAACCTAGGGTTTTTTTTTAAGAACCTCAGGGACAAACCCTAGTTCCTTATCTTTACTAATTTATTGACCCTACAATAAGGAAAGTAGTCAAGTGCTTAAGGTATAAACGTTTCTTTGGTCTTTAAATCATTTCCAAGGCATATTTTTTTAACGTGGTAGTTCTAAATTTAGATTGGTTTGGTTATCTTTTGGAAGGTAATATTGATCGCCTCGTCACGCTTTTGCTATCCTTGTGACCATTGATTTTTTCAGTCGATACAATTCAATTTAATCTTCCTTTTTCCTTGCAGACGAACTCATGCCAAATAACAATCATTTCCCTTGATAAGATGTGCAATTAGCAATGATAACTTCCTAGTAATTTGAGCAACGAAACAAACCTTTCACGAACTTAATCATTTGCAATGATTCGTTGCAAAAAGGAATAGGACTAATGGTGCAAGATACAATTTCTATACCCTCAAGATTTAACTAAAATATACTACTATAGTAAATAGATAATCTTGCTCGTAATTCGTTATAATGCATGATGCTATTCGAAGGAAACTATGTTCTATACATTATCATTTATAAGCTAAACTCCTTCATTATAAATAACTCGGACAATTATATCCTATCCCTAACAATTTCTCTTTGCATGATTGACTTAGAACCGATTTAAAGCCAAGAAGAAAAACCTGGTTTTGGGGTGAGATATCCACATGGATACCGGGAGATGACCCTCCCGCAGCTACTCCTTGGACTTTCTTAGGCGGCATCGCAGTTCAAATGTGAAGGTAGCTTTTACTCTTTCTTCTGGATTTCCACCGACTCTCTTTCGAGGCAAGGTGCTGTTTGAATGGTTGATCACGAGAAGGAATGATAGGACCTTTAGATTCTTAGATTCTTTGGAAAGAGAAAGATTTATAAAGCCTAAGAAGGCCCTATAGGGTCTATACTTGGCAAAAAGTTTATGGATGCGTGTGGTTTTGCAACCACATGAACCTTTGGAGAACTTTGGCTTGGGGTAAAAGTATAGAAGGAAATTATTCTCTTCCCTTGCAGTTCCTCTACTTTTTTTTTTCTCCTTCCCTACTCCTCCTCCTTCACTCCTCTTTTTCCCTCCCTTTTTACCCTTCTACCTCCCTCTATTCCTTCTCTAGTCTTCCTCTTTTACTCCTTTCTTACTCTTCTTTTATCTTTTTCCACCCTCTACTTCTTTCACACCACTCTTTTCTTCTTCACTCCTCTCTACTTCCCTTCCTTATCTTTTCCTCACGGGACAACATCCAGGGCCCATGATGATGGTTTGGATTTGGGGTCCAGGGGGGGGGGGGGGAGAAAGAAGTAATGGGGACATGGGGGGATTAAAAAAAAGCTTAGGGGGTTGTGAAAAAGAAAAGAGTTATGAGGGGGGGGTGAAAATGTTAAAAGGGTTATAAGGGGGGTGAAAGGGGGCTTGATTAGCCCCCCCTTAGGAAGCTTCTACAAAGAAGCTTCCTTTATCACGTGGCAGGAGGGGGGGAAAGATAATCTGGCGGGGGGGGAAATGAGGGTCTCACAGTGGCGCTGTGGAGGGAAGCTGGAGGTGATGGCGGCAGCGGCAGCTCGTGGCGGCGGCATCAGCTGGTAGAAAATCGGGCAGGGCGGCGTATACGTTCTTCTCCTCTTCCTCCTTCCCTGTTATCGGAGCCGCCCTCCCTCTTTAAATAGGGGAGGGGAGGGAATCCTTCCCCCCTTACCTGTTATCACGCATGGCGAGGGAGCCAAGCAAGCTCCAACGAGAGGAGCTTGCTGGCTCCTCCATCCTCCCTCACACACACCAGCACCATACGCCGCCGTGGGGCGGAAAAAAATTCGTTTTTTTATATTTAATATATTACATTCTCTCCCCCTTAGAAGAATCGAGATTTCCTCATCTCGAGATAAACTGGGGATATTGATGATTGAGAGTGCCTTCATCTACCCAAGTGGCATCCTCTTCGGAATAATCTTTCCACTGGACGAGGCATTCTCTCAAGGTTCTAGATCCTTGTCTCTCCCTAACACCTAAGATCCTATCCGGCCTTAGTTCAAGGACTCCTTGACTAGGCATTACAATTTGTTGGTCATCAAGTACATGGTTAGGGTTGGGTACATATTTTTTCAATAGGTTGATATGGAATACATTGTGAACCTTTAGGTTCTCAGGGAGTTGCAATCTATAAGCATTGGGTCCTAGGCATTTGAGGATTTTGTACGGCCCACAATACCTTGGACTTAGCTTCTTGCAATCTCCTAGGGATAGAGAACTCTTTTTAGGGCATACGCGAATGAAGACCATGTCTCCTTCTTTGAAGACTCTTTCTTTACGCTTCAAATCTGCGTATGCCTTTTGTCTATCCTTGGCCACTTGTATGTCTTGTCTTATTGACTTTATTTGGTCATCCATGTCTTCCAACATCTGCCTTGATGCTTCAACCCTTAGGATTGGATCAGAAAAGTTTAGAGGACTTCGACAATCATGACCATACAATGCTTGGAAAGGAGTCATCTGAATACTCTGCTGGTAAGAAGCATTGTAGGCAAATTCAACCAATGGCAAGTATTGAATCCACCTTTTTGGCTCTCGATAGCAGTATGCCCTAAGCATATCCTCGATGACTTGATTTACTCGCTCTGTTTGGCCATCCGTTTGGGGATGGTAGGCGGTGCTAAAACAGAGTTGATTCCCAATAGCTTCAAAGATAGCTCTCTAGAAGTATGATGTGAAGAGAGAATCTCGATCACTAATGATTCTTCTGGGTAACCCATGTAGCTTGAATATCTCCTTGATAAACAATCTTGCAATGTCGGAGGCTTTATAGTTTGTCTTTACTGGAATAAGGTGTGCAACCTTAGTAAGCATGTCAACCACAACCAGGATGGAGTTGTATCCTCCCTAGACTTGGGGTAAGCCTACAACAAAATCCATACTGATGAATTCCCATTTCATTTGAGGGATGTCAAGCGGTTGCAGTTTCCCTGGCATCAAGATATGTTTGGCTTTGATATGTTGGCAAGACAAACACTCAGTGACATATTTGAGAATGTCACCTTTAAGACTCTCCCAATGGTAGCTCTTCCTAACTGCATTAAGAGTCTTAGCATAGCCAGGATGTCCTGCGAAAGGGGAATCATGAGCTTCCCACATTATTTTCTGCTTAAGTGACTGGCTTGCTGGTATACACAGCCTTGTTCTGTAGTAGATAAGTCCATTATCAATGGAAAATTCATGATATTTAGCTTGCAACTTTTGATTCTACTCCTTGGTAGATATTTCCTTTAGCATTGTTTGGTAGGCCAAATCATGGCATGCTTCCTCTCTAGCTAGTTCAAGTATAGGGTTGTTTGGCATAAATACTTTTGTAGCCAGAGATCTGGCCGTTGATGGATTCTGCAAGATTAGGGAATTTAGGAATGCCTTGCGAGACTGAGTGCATCGGCAACTACATTCTCCTTCCCTGGTCGGTACTTGATTTCAAAATCATATTCCTCCAACACTTCAATCCACCGACGTTGCCTCATGTTGAGCTCGTTCTGGGTAAAAATCCATTTGAGACTCTTATGATCGTTTACTAGAGTAAACTTGTTACCCAACAGGTAATGTCTCCAAAGCTTTAGGGCATGGGTGACAGCTAGTAATTCCAGATCATGCGTGGCATAATTCTTTTCATGACTCTTCAATTTCCTTGAAGAGTATGCTACTAGATGACCTTCCTGCATAAGTACACACCCCAAGGCAAGAATGCTAGCATCTGTTACTACTTCGAACTCTTTATGGAGGTCTAGAAGTTTTAGAATAGGTGCTGATACCAAAATTTGCTTCAATTTGTCGAAGCTATTTTGTTCGGAAGTCGACCATGTAATGGAAGTCTGCTTCTTTAGTAAATCCGTCAGAGGTGCTGCAATCAAAGCATAGTTTTTTATGAAGACCCTATACCATCCTGTTAATCCAAGAAAGCTGTGTATTTCTTTGACAGATACTAGTGTTGGCCATTCAAGCACATCTCTGACCTTGGCTGGGTCTACTGATATTCCTTCTGATGATACTATGAATCCCAGATATTCAATCTGACGCTTGAAGAATGCACACTTCTTCATTTTTGCATACAGCTTATGTGATCTCATTGTCTCAAGGACAATCTGAAGTTGAGGTTCATGATCTTCTTCCTGTTTAGAATAGACTAAAGTGTCATCGAAAAAGACGAGCACGAAATCATCAAGATATGGTCTAAAAATATCCTGCAGTAATCTATTGAAGGTGACAGGTGCATTTGTAAGCCCGAATGACATAACCAGGAACTCAAAGTGCCCATATCTTGTATTGAAGGCCGTCTTTGGAATATCATCTTCCTTGATACTTATCTGATAGTAACCTGACCTGAGATCAATATTGGAGAAGATCTTTGCACCCTGAAGACGATCAAGAAGCTCGTCTATTCTAGGAATAGGATACTTGTTCTTGACTGTTGATTGATTCAACCCTTGGTAATCAATACATAGTCGAAGTGTCCCATCTTTCTTTTTCTGGAATAGTACTGGAGCTCCCCACGGTGAATTGCTAGGCCGGATGTAACCCTGATCTAACAG
This sequence comes from Lygodium microphyllum, assembly GCF_053477565.2. NCBI lineage: Eukaryota > Viridiplantae > Streptophyta > Polypodiopsida > Schizaeales > Lygodiaceae > Lygodium > Lygodium microphyllum. Next base: position 49,722,077 of record NC_141150.1, on the reverse strand, counting down.
TTGCTTGAGTTGTTCCTTCAACTCAATTGCTTCTGGTATGGACATTCTATAAGGTCTCTTTGCAATTGGTGCAGCTCCAGGCACTAACCAAATCTCATGATCCACTTCTCTTTGAGGCGGAAGTTCGGTCAACTCTTCAGGGAATATGTCAGCGTATTCCTTTAGCCAAGAAGGTCCTTCATGAGACTCTTGCTTTTGATCTAACTTGTTGAGTTTGATCAAGTAAATGGGTAATCCTTTTCTGACTCCTTTTATGATCCGAGATACTTTGGCCAATTGGATTCTTGGCACTCCTGCCTCACCTTGAGTTGTGACTAATGCCCTTTCAGAGTTTCGAAAGGAAACTTGACCCTTTCCACAGTGAATGTGGGCGTCGTTGGGCTTAAGCCAATCCATTCCGAGTAGACACTCCTGGATACCTAAATTCATGACTCTGAATTTGACTAAAGTCTTCTTTCCTCCCAGAAAGAATTCCACCTTAGCAGTTTGCCTGGTACAAGTTACCTCACGACCATTTGCCAATTCCACAAGCAGGGTAGGTGCTTCTACTGTGGGTATTCCTAATCTTTTTGCACATGTTGGTGAGATAAAGGAATCTGTACTGCCACAATCAATCAAGGTTTTGAAACCTTTACCTTGATAGTCCGACGGTGTCTGAATCACCGAGAACTGGCGATTCGGCCCTTTCTTGTGTAAAGCGGCATGGACTGTCGCTCTTTCGAATTCTGCTTCTATAGTCGGATCTTCCTCTTCTTCTTCTTCGCATCTTTGCCTATTGGCAATGCATGCAGTTCTTCCTCTTCCACGGGTGGCGGCTCCTTGACCGCGGCCTGCTCCTTGGAAAGGCATTTGGCGATGTCCTCCGTTGAGCTTGGGACATTGCCTCTTGAAGTGACCCGGTTCGTTGCAGTGGAAACAATGGAGGTTTCAGCCATTACTTTGAGTAGGAACAAAGTTGTTGACATTATTTGTCCTTGCTTTCTTTCTTTGTCCCTGATTATGACCTTGAACTCTCTTCATTTGAGATCTGAATGCTCCTCTGTTCGGGTCACTATAAGACCAAGTTTTGTTACCCCTTGGTCTAGCTTGCACCTCCTGAATTATAGGCGCCGCTCGAATGAGTGCATCCTGAAGATGTGATGGACGCATAGATTCGAGACGGGTATTTACTGGTGGATTTAAGCCCGCACAAAATTTGGACACCTGCTGCGTCATGTCCATTTGTGGCGCATACTTTAAAAGTGAGACGAATTTAGAGTAGTATTCGTCAAGACTGAGTCCTAGCTGTTTTAGATCGTAGAACTTGTTCATTTTCTGCATGCGATATGCAGGTGGTAAGTAGCTACCCTGCACGGATTTCTTCAGCTTCTCCCAGGTAACGGATCCTCTGCGATCCTTGATCCCTGCACCATTGCTTCCACCAAAGTATGGCTTCGCCGGTGAGATTTAACTTGGTGAGCATAGCCTGATTGGTAGGTAACACAATATCAGTGAGTTTGGAAATCTCCCAATTCCCGTTTTTTGAATACTAAAAAGGTGGCACACGGATAATATGCCCATAAGTTTCTTGAAACCATATGATGTGACCTATAATTGGAAAACGTTTGAAAAATGGAATCTATTGAGCTATAGAGCACTCAATTTAGAGTTATAGTGTTCAAGTTATGACAAATCCAAATATTTGACCATGTGTCCCAAACTTATGGAAAATTCCCATATTTTCCAATATGGTGTAGGTGCAGTACCGGCTGCTTCGAAGTAATCCTCCATGGATTCAATCCAAACTTCAGCATCAGCCTGGACAAACCTGCCTCTCCCATCAAACTCGGGTGGCTTTATCTGCTTGAGGAGGAACTTCTTCTCCTGGATCACAGCAGTACTTGATGTAGGAGGCGAATTTGGAACCTGTACCTGGGGTTGTGCCTAGATAAAGATTTTCTTAACGTTGTTATATGATAATCGATGTTAGCTTATCTTTCATTTTTAGTTCAGCTATCTCGTAAACAATGTAGCTACTTAACTTCTTAACAACTCTTATGCACAGCCAGATATTGATAAAAAGAAGTCTTTATTTGTATTTACATGGGCATAGCCTTTTTGAATACAACGTTTCATGTAATGATAAGCCAATCGTTACATTCAATTTGGGGAGAACAACATTGTATTGCATTTGTCTACTGGAACTGTGTAATAGTAGGGTTTTGGGTCATGGATCTTTAGGAATCGATAATTCATTGGAAGTTCAGGATACCCTTTCCGTTGGAATCCATACTTCTCATGGCAGCCCAACACTTTAATCCTGTCAGCTGGGATTACATGGGTTACTTCCTCATATACATATGAGTTCAGCTCAACCCTCCGACCTCGGATATGTAGAGTTGAATTTATGTGAGCTTCCACAAAAACGAGCAGCTTCACGACCTTCAAGTCTTCCAACCACCTGATCCTCTTTAGGTTGGTCTGTAGATAAGCAAACCGGTGGGCGGCTATATAGTAGATTCCTGAAGACCCCGTCCATCTTCGTTCTATGTATAAAGGTGATGGATTATAAATCTGCTCCAGGATGTTCATCATCCCAATTCTTTGTCTATAAAGCGGAGAATGCATTGCAGTAATAAACATGACCTGAAATACCAAAAACTTGTTCCACGCTTCATAATTCTGCAAGACAGCATTGAAGGTAAGGAAATGTTTTGGACAACAACAATTTCTTTGCTTCTTTTAATTGATATTTTATAAAAGCAATTCCGTTATTGGTTGGCTCTGATACCAACTGTAACGTGTCCTCTTAGTGTCATCCAGGACATGTCTTAGCAGTCCATCGGAAAGGATGTCTAGAAAGCTCTGCCCGACACTCCCATGGAATGTTACGGGATTTGCGATCTAGGTCTTCCCACGTCTGCCACGTAGCGGAAGTATCCTGGCCGTTCCCACTTAGGATCGACTGGAATTAGGGTTTTTCTGATTGGTCATTAACTAACAGCAACTAGCAACGGACCCGAGCGAACTACTTTACGCAGAAACGCCAGGTCTGAAGCAGATTCACGCTGCACTTGGTTCAAGAAGAATGGGAAACGAGAGGGATGCAAAGCTCAACCTCTCTGCCATAAGGCATATTCCCATTCCGTTCCCCTAAAACAGCGTAAATCGGGTAAGATATAACTCTAGGTCATCGCTTTCGTTATTCATTTTGATGATCATCCCGCTGTTCTTCGAGATTTTTGAGAAAAGTTCCCGGCTAACCGGGACCACCCAACCATAGGACGGACCCATGGCCCATTCTCTGCACTTTCCTCGGTTTGTTTTTAGTTATGTAATTATCTAACACATTGATTTGACATATAACAATCAGCTTCTTTAATTAAACCATTAAGCACTGGTTCCTTCATGTAATCTTATCACGTGACATAGAAAAACAATATCAAGCAAGTTCTTTATTAACATTTCATCATTTTATCTTTGAAATACAATGAGTTCCGCCCGTAGGCTTGTCCATAATCCGCCCGAAGGCTATCCAGTAATCCATAGGGATCACTATTCCAAGCTTCTGCCCATAAACTAGTATGCGGGCCTCGAGATCCAATCCCGAGTCACGTTAGCCTCTTGCGCAGGACCCGAAAGGCAAGGGATTTACGGCCAGAGCCCCCCCTAGCACCCAAGCGTCCTCCTCCTCCAAGTAGAGCTCAACGGAGAGAGCTCTCGCGGTGGGTTCGGTCCATGTTCCCGGCGCGGTCAAGAACCCCCTTGGTTAGGGTTAGGCAGGCAGTCGTGGGTAACTGAAACCGCCTCTCCCTTCAGGCCTTCAACCTGAAGTATAGGTATTCATTTAATTTGTAATTCATAATTCAAACAGTGCTAAAAAAAAAATCTCTAGCAAGCACAAACATTTCCATTAAAATCGACGGTGTTGTTGGCAAACTGTTAAGGAATTATTCTTTCCTTTTGAGTGTATCAGCACTCGTTCCCAAGGTGTCTTGTAACTTGGCGGGATTCTTTATAGTCCGGATTAGGGCGTACCTTATTAACCCAACTTGGTCAACCCTAAAGTTCATTAGATACTTTAGTTTCCGGTTCATAACTTTCCTTATTTAGAAGGATATTCACGAATACGTCCTTTTGCAAGATAACTTGCGTAAGGATCTGCCATCCTTGTTGAGGTTATTTACCCTTTCGTCTTGTGAACCAGAAGACTACATGACTTCATACTTACTGCGCAAGTCCTGCGTTGAAATAATCCGTTTAAGTTTCTTTAAGCTGACGTATGTCAAACCTGGGGTTTTTTTTTAAGAACCTCAGGGACAAACCCTAGTTCCTTATCTTTACTAATTTATTGACCCTACAATAAGGAAAGTAGTCAAGTGCTTAAGGTATAAACGTTTCTTTGGTCTTTAAATCATTTCCAAGGCATATTTTTTTAACGTGGTAGTTCTAAATTTAGATTGGTTTGGTTATCTTTTGGAAGGTAATATTGATCGCCTCGTCACGCTTTTGCTATCCTTGTGACCATTGATTTTTTCAGTCGATACAATTCAATTTAATCTTCATTTTTCCTTGCAGACGAACTCATGCCAAATAACAATCATTTCCCTTGATAAGATGTGCAATTAGCAATGATAACTTCCTAGTAATTTGAGCAACGAAACAAACCTTTCACGAACTTAATCATTTACAATGATTCGTTGCAAAAAGGAATAGGACTAATGGTGCAAGATACAATTTCTATACCCTCAAGATTTAACTGAAATATACTACTATAGTAAATAGATAATCTTGCTCGTAATTCGTTATAATGCATGATGCTATTCGAAGGAAACTATGTTATATACATTATCATTTATAAGCTAAACTCCTTCATTATAAATAACTCGGACAATTATATCCTATCCCTAACAATTTCTCTTTGCATGATTGACTTAAAACCGATTTAAAGCCAAGAAGAAAAACCTAGTTTTGGGGTGAGATATCCACATGGATATCGGGAGATGACCCTCCCGCAGCTACTCCTTGGACTTTCTTAGGCAGCATCACAGTTCGAATGTGAAGGTAGCTTTTACACTTTCTCCAGATTTCCACCGACTCTCTTTCGAGGCAAGGTGCCGTTTGAATGGTTGATCATGAGAAGGAATGATAGGACCTTTAGATTCTTAGATTCTTCGGAAAGGGAAAGATTTATAAAGCCTAAGAAGGCCCTATAGGGTCTATACTTGGCAAAAAGTTTATGGATGCGTGTGGTTTTGCAACCACATGAACCTTTGGAGAACTTTGGCTTGGGGTAAAAGTATAGAAGGAAATTATTCTCTTCCCTTGCACTTCCTCTACTTTTTTTTTTTCCTCCTTCCCTACTCCTCCTTCACTCCTCTTTTTCCCTCCCTTTTTACCCTTCTACCTCCCTCTATTCCTTCTCTACTCTTCCTCTTTTACTCCTTTCTTACTCTTCTTTTATCTTTTTCCACCGTCTACTTCTTTCACACCACTCTTTTCTTCTTCACTCCTCTCTACTTCCCTTCCTTATCTTTTCCTCATGGGACAACATCCGGGGCCCATGATGATGGTTTGGATTTGGGGTCCAGGGGGGGAAAAGAAAGAAGTAATGGGGACACAGGGGGATTAAAAAAAAGCTTAGGTGGTTGTGAAAAAAAAAAGAGTTATGAGGGGGGGGTGAAAAGGTTAAAAGGGGGGTGAAAGGGGGATTGATTAGCCCCCCCCCTAGGAAGCTTCTACAAAGAAGCTTCCTTTATCACGTGGCAGGAGGGGGGGGGAAGATAATCTGGCGGGGGGGGGGGAAACGAGGGTCTGACAGTGGCACTGTGGAGGGAAGCTGGAGGTGATGGCGGTAGCGGCAGCTCGTGGTGGCAGCATCAGTATCCGAGTGGCCCTCCCTCTTTAAATAGGGGAGGGGAGGGAATCCTTCCCCCCTTACCTGTCATCACGCATGGCGAGGGAGCCAAGCAAGCTCTAGCGAGGAGCTTGCTGGCTCCTCCATCCTCCCTCACACATGCTAGCACCATACGCCGCCGTGGGGCGGAAAAAAAATCATTTTTTTATATTTAATATATTACAAATGCATAAGGCCAACAACTCCCCTCGATTCAACTCCTCTTCCCAAGGTAGCACACTCCATGTGAGTGTCATCTCTTCTATCGGCATGATAGGTTTTGGACCATACATCAATTCAGCAGGCATATATTCTTAACAGCATTATGAGTTGTTTTGTCAACCCACAAATCATAAGGGAGCAATCACGACCACTTTTTTACCTTCTCTCCACATGCTTTTGCCAATGCCTTCATAGTAGGTGGATGAGCTCTTTCACTTTTTCCACTTCCTTTGGGTTATAAGCTAAAGTTAAAGCAAACATTATCCCCAACGGTGCAAAGAAAACATGAGCTTCAACTGCATCCAGCTCACTTCTATCTGCTGTAATTTTTCCCACATAGCCATACCAACAAAATATCTCTTCTAAGAGAAAAGTACACACTGCATTTGTTGTCTTAGTAGGAAGATCTCTCCCTTTGATGGGACCTAAAATGGGCCGGCACTAGCTATGGCACTAGCCGGACCTCATACTATGACAGACAAACACACCCTCACGGCCTCGCGGGCCAGGAGCGCCTACTACTAAAGGACTAAAGCCTAATCTATGCATTTATAGTTTTGTAGCTCAACGTTTCCCTTTCTATAAACTCCACAGAGGGAGAACCCATACACATTGGCAATAAATACCACAATGATCACATACATGGGAGGCAATCTCTCGGTAGAAACACCATGGCCCCACTGCAGCTCTCCTACATTGCAGGGATTGGCACCTTGATGCGCTACTCAACATATAAAACAAACAAACAAACTCCACTCTTTCATTTTGAATCCAGGAGATATACCATGTTTCCTCACCAAAATAATCCCCCAAGAATCGAACGTCTATCCTACAGCTAAGGATGCCTTACCACAGTCAAACGTAAGTCATTGTCATTGCAAACAGGTGCCATGCATCCAGGGTTTTTATTCTGATACCATGATCATCATGCACATGCAAAGTGAATGATTCTAAGGTGCTCAAACATCATTTTCAAATCAGCAACGTGCTTGTGCACAATCAGGCTTTATCATGCATTTACTAACCCGTTGCGGCGATGAAAGGATAGCACCAAGACCACACTCGTGCTACTATCCTCTTAATTAACATAACACGAAACTCAATGACATAAAATGCATCAGAAAATCAGCAACAATTAGCATGCAAATCACACCATTCAAACATCCCAACCCCCTACGTTTAGGTATTGCTTTCGTTGCATAGGTGTAGAGGTTCATTTTGTGATTTTTTTAATGTATAGAAAGCGATAAATCACTAACTTTGACAAAGAGATAGGGAAAAATGAGGCCAAACCTCATGCCTTACCACTATCATACATCCACAAACAACCATTATATTTTTTCCTTTTTTTTTAAGTCGTATTTCTATTTCTTCACTCATTTTTCCCATTTTCTTGATTTATTTATTAATAAAATATACAATATCTGATTTTTCTTATCCCACTCACTTCACCATACTATTATTCAATTTATCTTTCATATTCCCCCCATGGGATAAAATTTCCCCCACCCGAAACAAAAGAACTAGCATTTTACCACTTAAAAACCGCATTTCGGGTTTACGGGAATTAAAAAAAGCATGTAAATCATTGCAAAACCAAAATTTTCTAATGCATAAAACTTATTCATAATTCAAATAGGCCACAAATAAATTTTCATCCAATAAGAACATAATTATCATCATAAACTATCAAAAATCCTTCATTTTTCTTCATAAAAATGACCATTTGTTGGCTCCTTCTTCGTCCAGACTCTGATTCGAGCTGTGAAAAATCCTGGGCGTCCGGATTGACATCCCGCATTGAGTAGCAACTCCTGAAAACCTGCATTTTATCAAAAATCCACAAGTGTCGCTCGAGTGCCTTTAAAAGCCATCTTTCACATGGTGCTTAAAATCATCCTAACTGCAACCGCCGCCTTCGATGTTAAATATTTTTTCCCTAAATTTTGGATTTTTTGGCAAATTTTAGGCACATCCCAGGCTCAAAACTCCGCTCTCACTGGCGACCACGGGATAGGGTGACTCAACCCGTGGAATCCCACAACAGATCTACACAAAACAACCAAAAGAAGCATCAAGCTGATACAAAATAGATACATATTAGACCACAGCACAATACTCACCCTACCCCTTGACAAAAGCAAGGCATGAAATCCACAAGGAGTAGGCCTAGTATAATCTGATAGAAGGTCCCAAGCTAGTCACTAACCGACTACTCCAATACGGCCAAACTAAAAAGAACTATCGAAGAGGTTGCCCTAAGTGGTGGTCTAACCTACCTAACTAAGGACAACACAACTAGGAGCTCCTACTAGGTGAGGACTCCTATAGCCTGATCAAAAAGTATTTTCTTTTAACACATTTCTTCTTTTAGGTTTTTATTCTTTCATACTTGGGCATGTAAAAAGGAGGGAGTTGAGCGTAGTGACCCAAGGAGAACAGGGCATCGGCCTTAGGTCCTGTCTCGGTACCCAAGAACCTACCAAGCCCTCGCAAGGCGACACTTAATCCTTTTCTGACGCTCACTTTTATTTTCACTCCAACCCTCCTTACTTTCTTCTTTTCTTACGAGACGCCACCCCTAGAAAGACAAGGCATCAGCCCCGGGTCTGACTCGTCCCTAGGAACCTACGAGACCTTCGCAAGGCGAGGATCAACTGGTTATAAATTTTCCTTTCTTTGCTTTTCTATTTTTAGAGGGGTTAGAATCCCTTTTTACACACCTTTGTATATATTTATTGTCTTTTAGATATTGAGGGTTTTTTTACATTGTCATTTTTTCCTTCGACATGCTTCTCTAACTGCCTCACAACTAACAAGAACTCCTAGAACGGCTGCCTAGCAGGCTAGCAGAACAAGGTCACTAGGACTACTTCCTAAAACAGGTCTTTCGATGCCTGGTAATGTCTTTACAAGAGGCAAGGACTACTCAGCCCTTCCTCAGTCATACCTAACCTAAACCTGGGACTTCATGCCTTGGTTTCTGGTCCCCAACAAGAAAAGAAAATCCCCTACAAAGTACACAGACACACATAGCATAAAAACCCGTTACTCGTAAAGGAGAGATATCACCTGGATAGGAACACGAGAAGTTTCTGCGCAACAAAGGCTCCTTCCAAACTCTTCTTTGAACCTGTCTAGCATAGGACTAAAACAAGAAACCATTAACCTCACCCGTACTAAACAGATGACTGGCCCTCTTGGCCTAATGAAATAAAACAAAATAGCACTGGCACATCCCTCCCCAAAAAAATACAGATATATGATAATATGCTCCTTTCCAAGAAGGAAAAATAGGCCTCACAGCCCTAAACTAGATGCATAAGATTATGACCCATCCCTCCTGCATATATAGCAAGAGGCATACGCATAACATGTTGTCTAATCAACCTATGGGTCCAGGATAACAACGGTAGATTGGTCTCGGCTACTCTTTACATCACCCATATCAACCATCGCTTGCCATATATTGCATGCTCTAATAACATCCCCCACAAGCGATCGGGTCCTGTCTCATTATTGATAGCAATATCCAAACTAGGACCACAGTGAAGAAAATGTCTTCTTCATAAGCAATATTTTCCAGTGAATCCGCAAACTGATTCCAATATTGTGGAATCTGCTGAAAAGACACTCTCTCATACTCCTCAAGTAGGGTCATAGCAGTTCGATGATACATACAAAGGATGGGATTTCGTACTGTGTACGTCCCATCGAGCTGATTCAAAATCAACTGGGAATCCCCTTTTACTAACAACTGCTGAATACTACCTTTTTTGGCAATATGCAGTCCCATAATCAAGACTTTATACTCCGCCATATTGTTAGTGAATCCTACCCCAAGATAAGCAGCTAACTTCATCATAACTCTACATCGGGGATCTCAGATTACTACTCCAACACTCCCTTTTTTATTAGGGCACTATCATCAGGGGTAGAACATGATCCAGAGTTCGTGGATAAGAAAATGACATCCCAAATGGTCATGTCTGGAACTCCCATTGTCGCCATATAGTCAACTCCTAAGACTAGTTGACGAGATGGGGATCCTTGTGTATCAGCATAGGCTCTTCAAGGAATTGCTATGGCTGTACTCTCACTCTTCTCTGGGCTTGTTACGCAACTCCCTTCTTCTTTAGGCTGCTACCATGTGTTTAGAAATTTGTGCCCCTTTTGGCTCTTCCGGTGGCAATTCAGGCAAGGGCGGACTCGGCTCTCTGTGCTATTCTTCCTCGAATTCTTGCTTAAAGTCCGGCCCCTCTTCCGTGGCTTGCTCTATTGCTGGTGGCTAGTCTTCAGGTGGTGGCTGTTGCACTTGTCCTTCAAACCCTAGTTCCTTGAGCTCGTCAACGGAAAGACTGGCTTACCATAGGTAAGTGTATTGTTGTGCCGCAGTAATACCTATGCGGATTGGAAGGGTATGTTCTTGAAGGCCATATCTCAAGGCACGAGATGTCAATTCTAACTTTCTCTTCATACTTTCCATTGAGTCCTCGCCTTCAACTTGGGTGACATTCAGCACCGTGCTCAAGAAGGCTTTTCTCTGAGTGTCTAAGCATACTTTGGCAGCCTCTGCTCTTGATTCCGCGAACACTCTTTCGCATTCACTCGCCACCAGGTGTTTTGTTAGTCCATGCACTCTTTTAAAGTTGTGCCCCTCCCATTGCCATGCCTTCTCTTCCAACTTTTTTCTTCTCTCCTCCATTTCTAGAGACAACATCACTACCACCTGTTGCTGCTCATTCACTAAGTCTAGCATCTATGTCTTCTCCTTATTATGGCAGTTCAGCTGCTCTTCTGCTATTTTCCTTGCTTGTTCCGCAATGGTAAACTTTGGTTCTGCCTCTGCGAATCTCTCTGAAAGCTCTTCCCGGATCTTCTCATGGGTTTCTAACTCTGCAAAATGCAGACTTCTTTCTGTTATTGCCATAGCCATGAGAGCTTCCACATCTCTTTTTGTGTTTTCCGAGTCATCTTTCAGCTCCTGTGTGCTTCTTCCTGTGGCATCCTTCCTTTCTTGCTCTAGGACTTGGATCTCTTTTTTTAGTCTTCCTTGCTCCTCTATTTCATACCACAGCCGGAATGCTAGGGTGTCTTCTTGCTCTTGACATTGCTCTTTCAACTCTTGGCACTCTTCCTACCAGTACTTCTCCAAGCGAGCGGTCCTTTCCATTAGCTCATCATACTCCTGAATTAACATTTTCTAACTCTTTAGATGAGCTAGTAAATCTTGTTCTTTCTCCTCCAATCTTTGCCTCAAATGATCCTCATTCTCTTGAGCTTCCTTGGTCTTCGCATCCAACTACTCTTTTAGGGCCTTAAGCTCTTTTTGATGATATGCGGCTTGCTTGGACATGTTGAGCCTCAAAGCTACCGAGGTTTTTTTTTCAATGTCCAACTCTGCCAAGGCTGCTTTCTTTTCCTCTCTGGCCTTGCTCAACTGAGTGAGGAGTTCAACCACATATGCATCGCAGTCTACTGTTGGTAACACTGTGAAAGGGGCCGTAGTGGTTGATGCTTCTAGATTTTGCTGCATAGGGTCTTGCCGTGATTTTGCATCTATTATGGTTGGCCTCTTTGCTCCTGCTTCGGGGGAAATCTCCACCACTTTGTTAGCCAGGAGCTATATCATTTCCATTAATTGAGCCGTATCCACAGCTGGCACCAACTCCTGTGTTGTGGGGGGTGTGGTTTCAGTTGGAAGTGGCACAAGGGAAGAGGGGAGGGGGTGCAGTGGGGCCTTGCCCTTTCTTGCAACCACCGGGGTTGTTTCTACACTGCCACCAACTCCAACCTCATGATGCGAGCTTAGTGGGCTCATTTCTCCCCCTCCATGGGTCTCTTCCACAGACGTGTGAGTTTCCTCTGCCAAATCCACAGCTTACTTCCTCCTCATTTCTTCAGCTTCATCTTCAACTCTTCTCTTCCTCTCCTTCTTGGCTCTTCTTGACCCTTCTCTAATCCTTTCAAATTCTTCTTCTTTTCTCTTTCATTCCTCCTCCATTCTCTTGGACTCTTCTTGTGATGTTTTCAACTCAGCTTTCTCTTCCTTGCTTAGCTTTTCCTTCTTCTATTTTTGGATCTTGGCCATCTTCGCCTTTCCTTGTGCCCTAGATTTGGCTTGAGTGGATGGTGCTTTAGGCTCTTCTTTGTCACTAATGGTGCATTCACTGGATCTATCTTCCTCATGGTGCAGGGGCTAGGAGGGTGCTACTATCTCTTCAATTCCCCCTGCTTCCTTGGTGGCCTTGTGAATAATGGCCATCAGTACACCACCGTATCTGATGGTAAAAGCCTTGGCAGAGGACTTCTTGCGGGCTGATCTCATTGTAGAGGCTGGGGACTCTCTCCAGTTGCTACTGCACCCATGGCAAGGGCCTTTGCTGTTGTCTCGATGGTCTTTATGACAAACCCGTTCCGATCCACTTCCTCAAGGGACCCTGCTGCTATACTTTCCAACACTGAGACACTGATCCTGTTCATCAAAGCATTGTACCTCTATCTTGAGAAGAGGGCATGGACCACTTTGCTTGCATCTTTACTTCCGGGTTTGGGATGTGTGCCAAACTTACTCCATCCACTGTGCACACCTCACTCATGTTCATGACCAACATGGCATATAGGTCTCTTCTATGATGCTTTACAGCGTTGGGGGCCAAACCAAGGGCCTTCTCCACCACTTCAGCGTTAAGCGATACCTCCACCTGGTGGGCAACATCCCCTCTTCTTACTATCACTGTGCCATAGTGCCTATGAGCATCAAAACTCCTCAAGAACTTTGCGCAAGCACTGTAATCCACCTCTTGTCCCACTTTCTCCACATACTTCCAGAGAGTACACTTGTCCCCTCTTCTTACTGTCACTGTGCCACAGTTTGTACGAGCATCAAAACTCCTCAGGAACTCTGTGCAAGCACTGTAATCAACTACTTGTCCTACTTTCTCCACATACTTCTAGAGAGTACACTTGTCCACCAGCTACTTTACTACTAGCTCCTCTAGGATGGCTTCATCCAGGTTTAGAGTGTGCTTGAAGGTGAACTGATGAAATCCTCGTGTCTCCACACCTATCCCGTACTTGGCTTGTTCTTCTTTTGTGAATGGAAGCTTACCGCATTTTTCCTATCCTGCTATTGTGGGTACCTGCCATGCAACAATACCCATAATTAGTATTGATGGGGTAGGCGAGACTGAATTATGGTATTATGAAAGAATTGAACAATTAGAAAAGCTGCATGAGAATGTGAAATTTGAGAAATAACAAACTGAAAGAAAAGACATGAATTTTCCAAGTGCACTTTGCTCTTAATTTTTTTATGCATAGTTCAACTCTTCATTATGTTTTTCCTTTCTGTTATGTTTTCTTGATCACCTTACCCCCTCCCCCTCGTGGAAAGATGAAAATCCTTCCTAGGATTGAATAAGATGAGGCAAGGGCGTTAAAGCACAGCATGGTGTGTTTAATCTGACAACTTCCACCACTGGTAGAAATTTGGGTTGTATTCCAATTGGGCATGACAGTCAAGTTCATGCGGTCTAATAGATGCTTGCGTGATATATGTTAGGACATCGTGTAGCACATCACCAGATTTGAGGTGGCTAGCAACGTGTAGCTCTTCTTCTGTAAGGACTTGGTCGATGTAAGGATGGGCCAATAAATGGTAGTCAAGCAGTTTGTTACGCACGATGGCCATAAATCTAAAAGAAGTAGGAGCTACGTACGTGGGGTCATACTCCGCAACCTTGATTGCACGTCTCTGCTCGGCATTCATCATAATTTGGCAACCTTTTCACTCCCATTGGAGGCGTAAGGCGTACCATTGCTGTAAGAATGAAGAGGTAGAGTTTGCAAGACTCACGAGCTCTTCAAGCTCTTTGATTGGTGTAGATCTGACAGGATTTTGGTATGAGATCAGCATCCTACCGATATTGCTTGCTCCTTTGAGACTTCACTACTAGCGATAAGCTCAGTTGCAACCTTGGGGAATTTGATGGTCATGAGCTCGTACTCCTCCCAGGTGCATGGTAAAGAACGGACTTCAAAAGCAAGTGGCTCATCAAGAAGGCCAAGGTCTAGCCACTCATAACTTTGGGCAAAGGTTGTGAATGTGTTGTCCAGCATTTTAATGCAAGTAACCAAGTCATCACCTGAATTGGCATCAAGATCCTTGGCCATAGCAATAAATGAGTGCCACTCATATGAAGGCCTAAGACTTGCTGGTGGCTGCAGTGGAATAGAACTAGATGGATGCATTAGCGATGATGTTTTGCTAGATTGCTCCTTGGGATGAGCATTCGCTTGGAAGGTTAGTTGTGTGTCATGTGGCATGGAAGACATTTAGCTACTGCATAAGTTGTTAGGTTTGTGAGATCTTGAGAGACATAATGGGTTCGGGCTGCATGGGACTAATTGGTCGAGTCTCTAGAGACTTTTCTCTGGTATTTGTAGTGGCTGATTTAGAGCCAAGGGGTTGTGGCTTCGGCCAATAGATGGGCTTAGGTTTTGGAGCTTTGGCCTTTGTGGTTGTCATAGATTTGACAACTTGGGTCTTAGGAATGGCTGGTTGTTTAGTGAACATGCTGCTTGAAGCAGGTTTGGCCGCAAGCTATGTAAGGGGTTTTTTCTTAAGGAATGATGTCTTGGGCACCCAAATCCAATTGTTGCCCTCAAAGTATCCTTAAGCACGTAATAGGGTTATGGGGACCCATCACGGCTTAAGGGTGTGTTTATGGCTTTGGCATCTAGGCTGCTTTCTAGGCTTTGCATGAGAGTTCCTAGGTCTATGGGGTTCTCGTTTGCTTATTGTGGGAAGGCTTGCCATGATGTTTAGGTACCCATTGAAATGTAGGTTGCTTAACCTTAGGAGTGGGTTTGGTGGGGTGTTGTTTTGTGGGCTGAGTGGGGTGTGACACATCACGACCCCCTCCTTATCTTTAGGCATGGTCTTCTCTATTGGTGGAGTGGCGGTCTTAGAGGGACCCATGCTGCCCTTGCTGAAAGTTGTCACGATACGCACATTTCCTATGGTGAGGTGGATACGTTGTAGGTCATAATCGACATAATAATGGATTTGTTTTCTCAAAGTGCGCCCTAGCAGCAATGCCTTGCCTACCTCCTTTGTGTTGGGCAACACATAGAAGATGATTGACAAACTTTTAGACTCAATAGAGACAACGACTTTGCACTTCCCAAGGAGCGCATAGGATTCGCCACCAAATGGGCTAAGTTTGGCTGCAACTGGGGTTGACCAATTAGGGTCCAATGAGCATGGGTTAGGATATTGACATCAACTCCCTCGTCAATCAAAGCATTAAAAAAATGTGTCTTTTGGGCTATGGCCATGATTCGTAAATAAACAAGAGCAACAGCTTCCTTATCATGCTCTATCTCGGTGATGATTGCGATGCAAATATTGACATGGGCCTCTATCATAGGGGGCTCATGTAAAGGATGTGTGGGAGGGTAGTAATTCTTCATGCGACTGCCATTGAAAAAGCCTATGCCCTTTCTTTCTAGTGTTTCAAGTTCGACATTGCCTGTCCTACTGATGGCACATACTCTAAAAGGTCCTAACCCTCAAAACTTCATTTTCTGCTTATGGCCCTTCATAGAATACAACAACACAAGGTCGCCCTGGTCAAAATCACATTGTTTGACATGCTTGTCAAACCACCTCTTTCTTCGTGCCTTTTCACAAATTAGAGCATGCTTGTCAAATCACGTTGTTTGACATGCTTGTCAAATCACGTTGTTTGACATGGTTGTCAAACCACATCTTTCTTCGTGCCTTTTCACAAATTAGAGCATGGGTGGTGATGAGTCTAGTTTTGGTGAGTTTTAGTGAGGCGTTCCAACTCGATAAGATAGTTACTCCAAGCCTCTTTCCCTTCCCAACGCTCCTGCACCGCTATCCTCAAGCTAGGGATAAAAAATTCTAAAGGCATGATAGCCGAAGGGCATTTGTCCCACAGTCGTTTTATAGGTTGTTCGATAGGCCCATAAAGTTGCCATGAGCTTGTTATCCCAGTCAAGTGGAAACCACCTTTCTGAGCACGTTGACCAGGATCTTATTCGTTGATTTTGCTTGGTCATTGGCTTGGGGATAGTGATGGGACCTAAAACAGGCTGGCACTGGCTCATGCACTAGCCGGACCTCTATCATGCGCTCAACAACCCCACGGCCTCGCGGCCAGGAGCGTGGATGACACATACATCATCTTCCTAAACATCTTGCGTTTGTATCACGTCTCGTAGTCCAACTCTAACCCAATTAACACTCTTCAGAGGGAGTCCCAGCACATTGCCAAATAGCATGGAGCACAAACATAGGAGGTCCTCCCACGGCTGACTGCCGCTACCTCACTGCGACTCTCCTACACCTTGGGGATTGGCCCCTCGATGCATCGCTAAACATATATAACATTTCGCACACAAACTTCTCTCTTTTATGATTCGTGTATTTCCAGGAGATATACCATGCTTCCTCACTTTCTTTCCCCTAGACCCAACGCCTAGCCTATAGCTTAGGACAACCTTACTCACTCAACGTGGGTCATGTCTCTAGAAAGCAATTGCCATGCATCCAGGAGGTATTGTCTGATACCCTTTAAATTTCATGCTTCATGCAAATTGTGAATGTCCACGTGCTCAAACAATTAAGAAAATCAGCATTGGTGCACATGTGGAAAACATTTCTTTCAAGGATTTCGACTATCGCTCGTATGCAGTGTTGCATGAACCTAGCACCGAGAAACCCTCGTGCTACTAGGTTCTTAATCTTTAATTATCATCCAATCTATATGGTATGCATAAAAACTAGCAAGCTTTTCATCATTTCATTCAACATTTAAACACTTTTCATACACTCTACCCCCTCACCCGTTTAGGTTGTGCACTATTAAACGGTTTAGGGTGATATTTCCATGTTTTTTGTTGTATAAAAAGCCATAAAAACTCACTAAAACATAAAGGTAGGGTTGAACTGAGGCTAAACCTCATACTTCAAACCCCCCATACATCCACAAACATGAATCTTATTTTTCCTTAATTTTCGACACTCAAAATCCATTTTTCTCTTATTTTTTCTATTTTTCTTGTATTTTTTCAAATATTAAATAACTAAAAATTCAAAATGAGTTATGGGCTGTGACCCTTAGGTTCATTTGCAGCAAAAACACAAGTTTAGTTGGTATGTCTTACTATATTTTCCATTGATATCTCAAAAACACCCAATTTTCCCATATTTTACGTGTTTTACGGATTTTACACTATTAATTTCATCCATAACACTTATGATTTTCTGATTTTCTGATCATAAACAGTTAAAAGACATTGCAAACAACATCATAATGCATAATCATCTCATGGGAACAAGTATTCATGAAGCAAATTGCATAAAAACACCATTTTCCTTTGTAAAAATGAGATTACCGTTCTTTGCGGGTTGCAGGTTTTTATTTGCCATATCCCGAGACTGATTTCCAGCCACCATTAATGCTCATGACAGTCCACAATCAGCAATCTTCCTTCCTCTTACACCACGGAGCAATCCGGTCTTCATTGGACAAGCATCCATCATCCATTCTTCTTCTTCTTCTTCACCACATGAATCTGCCTTTAGGGGAGAGAAAGGGAGGAGAGAGAAATACTGAAATCAAAATTCTTCATAGAGACCGCCATTGGAGGAGCGAAGCACGGCGATAAGACCAGCAGGGAGGGGGGATTCAAGCCCCATGATCAATTGGGGGGGTTGTTTGCAGCAGCCATGATGCCTCCTCCATCCAAGAAGCGCAAAATTCAGGCGTCATCTTCCTGCACGTTTTCTCCACGTTTTTTCACTCATATGCATAAAAAGTTTCATGCTACATTTAAATTTTGGGCTCCCAAGGGTCACTTGCCCATTTTGGCCAAATTTTGTCCACCTCTTCGCATCTTGACCGGTTTCTTGGCCATTTCCCCGTCCGGACTCCGAATTGAGCTCTGAAAAATCCTGGGCGTCCGGCTTGGCATCCCCCATTGGGCAATAACTCTTGTCAACCCGCACGACTGTCTGAAAAATTATAAAAAATCAACAAGTGTCGCTCGGGCGCCTTTAAAGCACTTTGGCGCTTAAAATCGTCCTAGATCAGGCCGCCGCCTTCGACGTTGAATATTTTTCCCTTGATATTCGTAATTTTTAGCTATTTTTAAGCACTTCTTGGCACCAAAATTCGGCTCTCAGATAGTATGGTAAAGACTTTCTATGGATAATCAAGAAGGTTTAGAGCAGGTGGGCAATCACCTCATTGATGAAGTGGGTGCCCTGGTCACTCACTATCTCAATAGGGCAACCAAATCTTGAGATGACCTGCTCCCATAAGAACTTTGATGTGGTCCTTGCATCATTCTTCCTTGTGGCTCTTACTTCAGTCCATTTTGTCAAATAGTCAATTGCTACGATGATATATCGAGCCAGTGAATACTGGGCCATAGGACTAATGGGTTCGATGAAGTCAATGCCCCATTTCTCGAAAGGTTATCATGCTATTACAGGGGTCAATTCCATTTTTTCCTTCCGCGGGGGGACCTTGGTCCTTTGGCACTCATCACAATGCTTGACAAGTCTAGCTGCATCACGGAATAGTGTGGGCCACCACATTGTTGAGAATAGCAAATGATGCTTGCCCATAAAAGGCTTTTTATGAGAGATAGACAAAGATGTATACTCTAGAAAGAGAGGTCCTAAATCCCATATGCACAATGAGGAAGGGTGGTACTATCCAAAAAGCTATATAAGCATGTACTTGACACTTCAATGCAATGGAACTATCAATTTGAGTCACTCAAGATTGTGTTTATGAGTCCAAGCTAATCTATCTTGGAACCTAATTCAGTTGAGTTACAATCTCTCATTCTGATAATGTATCGTGTGTTTGATTTGCGTCCACCATAGCTAACTAGATCTAGATCCGTGTTTTTAAACTCCATGGCTGAGCTAGGTAGCTAGTGGGCATAGTCTTTCAACACTTCCTTCTCATTTTTTTCTCCATGTACAAGCCATTCAAGATCCATTGCTGTGTAGGAGGTGAAGAAGCTTAAGGAAGTGTTGCAGTGTTGTTCAAGAAGATCTGTTTGGAGTTCACATTGGAGGCATTGAGGTCCATTATCATTTCCATATCCTCAAGTTGTCATTTGGGGGAAAAGAGAGAAAGGCTACAACCATTGAAGGCTAGCTTGTGTTAAAAAACAAGCAATAGCCACAAAGGAAGAAGCAATTGGATAGAGACAGAGAAAAGAAAGGAAGATTCAAAGGGTGCTGCTGGCCTTCATTTCTCCGTGGGAAGGATTGCTCACTACCTCTGATGTAAGAGGCCATGTTAGATTTAGCAGTTGTGCAGTGCCTATTCGAATTCGAGTGGAGGATAAAAACTCCTGAAACAATCTTTTTGAACCTGATCGTGCTGTACATCAGGCTTTGTTTCACCGAACAGGAGTACCTCAAGAACGATTGCTATGCTCAGCGTGTTGGCTCTGATGCCCCTGTTTACATCGCTACCAGAGCAACACAATGTTGTCAGATCTATTCTTCCTTCCTTCTCTTCCCTAGGCCGTCGAGGGAGAGATTGCAAGAGAAAGAAAAGTAGGGACAGATTAGCACGACAGTGCCGAGCGACAATGCCGAGACAAGGGACTAATTTATGAGATGTATCTGGAAATTTATAATCTGCAAAGATGGTGAAGTTTACAAATGAAGAGCTCCGCAGGATCATGGACAAGAAACATAACATCCAAAATATGTCTGTTATTGCACATGTGGATCATGGAAAATCTACCTTAACTAACTCCTTAGTGGTTGTTGCTAGTATTATTGCACAAGAGGTTACTGGAGATGTCCGTTTGACTGACACTCGCCAAGATGAAGCAGAGCATGGTATCACAATTAAGTCTATCGAGATCTCTCTGTATTATGAGATGTCTGACCAATCCCTAAGGATTTCAAGGGAGAAAATAATGGGAATGACTACTTGATCAATCTAATAGATTCTCCTGGGCACGTTGATTTTTCCTCCGATTACAGCGGCCCTTTGTATCGCAGATGGTTTGCTTGCACTTTGCTCAAGAGTACATTGTCAAGAGAAAATTCAATACCATTCCTTTTAGTAAGTCAAAGACAAAATTCAAAAAAAAAAAAATCATGCATGTATCCCAAGATCTATGAATGTCAAGAAGGGTCTAACAAACCAAGGCAATGTAGACTTTATATCCATCCCAAACTCACTGAACAAAAGGATTACACCAAGAAGACTGGAGCACAAGAAAAAGCACTAAGCATCAATCAAAAGAACGAAGAACAAGAGCATGAAGAAAAAGAAGTCCAAGAAGACAAAGTAAACCAACTAAGAATGCAAGAAGATTAAAGGCACCCAGAAGATCGAGAAAAGCAAAGGATACCAAAGAAGCATGAAGAATATACTTTCCGCTACTACAAACAAAATGTTTTGCAAAAAAATTCCCATAGAGGATCTCGAATTCCCTGAGTGAATCTGCTTCCCATAGTGGATGTAAAAACCCTACCAAGATGTAAAGTTTCAAGCCTTAACTTGATTAGGCTACCAAAGAGATAGTCTCTTGGTCCATGTTCACATGATGGGGGGGAAAAGCCAGCAAGGGTAGAGACTCATCATTTGAGGGGGGTGTTGAGAATAGAAAATTATGCTTGCCCATAAAAGGCTTTGTATGAGAGATAGACAAAGATGTATACTCTAGAAAGAGAGGTCCTAAATCCCATATCCACAATGAGGAAGAGAGGTACTATCCAAAAAGCTATATAAGCATGTACTTGACACGCATTTCAATGAAACAGAACTATCAGTTTGAGTTACTCAAGATTGTGTTTATGAGTCCAAGCTCATCTATCTTGGAACCTAATTCACTTGAGTTACAATCTCTCATTTTGATAATGTATCGTGTGTCCACCATAGCTAACTAGCTCTAGACCCGTGTTTTTAAACACACAGTTGAGACTGCAGTACCTTGCCGGGTGTCGTGTCTCCACTGAACTGTCCCCCAGTGATTTCAATGTGTGCCTCTCTCAATGTGTCGTGCATCTCATGTTTGCACACACACCTACATAGCAACCCGTCTTTCCCTAACCTATAGAGTTGACCGGCAATCAACTAATAGGGTTGGATCTTCACAATGAGCCTCCTAAGCTTGGCCTTCTCTATAGGTCTCTCGGGTAGACCATGTTCCAGCATGTGGAAGACATCATCTGCCCAATATGGCATTAAATTAGCCTTGAATAATTCATTGTCACTAGATAGGCCAAAGAGATGCGCATATGGAAGGTTGTCCATTATGCCTTGTCCAGCGGCTTCACCTATGGGTATGCAGGACATGTGATATGCTTTGTAATGTTTTTTCCCTTTGCATACAACTACAAAGAAGTCAAACTCTAGAAGAAGCAATAACCATTGTGCAATGCGTCCTGTAACGCAAGGCATGTTCACTAGATAGAACAATGCTTGATGGTCAACAAGAAAGGTGAAATAATGTCTAAATTTCTTAATGGCAAACACCATGGCCAGCCCCTCCCTTTCTGTAGTGGAATAGTTCATCTCTGTGTCAATGAGATGCCTGCTAGAAAAGCTCGCTGGGTAATCAAGGTTGCGTTCACAGGTTGGCACAAAACAGCTCCAATGGCTAACTTAGATGCATCTATGTGCACATGGAACATTCTGGTCCAATCTGGGTAATCAAGGTTGCATTTGTAGGTTGACACAAAACAACTCCAATGGCAAACTTAGATGCATCTATGTGCACATGGAACGTTTTGGTCCAATCTGGGACTCGTAAGATAGGTGCGGTGGTAAGAGCCTTTTTCAATTATTCATAAGCACATTGGCATTCTTCGGTCCACTCAAATACAATTAGCAGCTTGTACAATGGTCTTGCGATTAGTGCATAATTCAGTATAAAGCAGCAATAGTACCCTGTGTGACCTAAGAAGCACTAAACACCCTTATAATTGTTGGGTGGTGGTAAGTCAACAATAACCCTGATCTTTGAGAAATCAGTGATGCCGTTCTTGGACACCACGTGCCCTAGGATGCATCTGTGTTTCACCCAAAATTAGCACTTTAGGGGGTTCAACGAGAGATTATAAAGTCGACATCACTCAAAGACTGCCCATAGTTTCTCTAAGTGTTCCACCCAGCTAGAGTGTATGCATAGATCATCCACAAGCACCTCTAGCTCATGTCTGAGCATGTTTTGAAGATCATGCACATTAGGCATTGGAAGGTTGCGGGTGCGTTCATTAGCCCAAAGGGCATAACGATGTAGGCGAATACCCCCTACTTTGTAGCAAAGGCAGTCTTCTGCATGTTGTTGGGGTGTACTCACACTTGATTGTAGCTCGAGAATCCGTCCAAAAAACTGTAGGCTTCTTTACCTGCCACCCTCTCAAGCATGTGCTCGGTGTATGGCAATGGGTAGTTATCTCTCTTTGTAGTGGCATTGACTTTCTTGTAGTTGATGCACACTCGAATCTTTTTGTTTTTCTTCATAACGATCACTATTGGTGATACCCAATCCTTGTGCTCTATTTCATAGATGAATCTTGCTCTCATGAGTTTATCAATCTCCTCTTTTACTGCATGGGCATGCTTTGGATTCATGGGGTAAGGGCGTTGTTTTAAAGGGATGGCATCAGGGACCATAGGGATGTTGTGGGTCACAACCCTGGGGTCGACTCCCTTAAGTTCATCCAGAGACCAGGAAAACCCGTCCACATACTCTCGTAGGAGAGCAACAAGGTTAGCCTCTTCATCCTTGATCAGGTCATCTACTATGAATACAGGTCGAGGCTTCTCACCTTCCCCTGCCAGGTTGACTTCCTTGATCTTGGCATGTCCTTCAATAGGCTCACTGGTTTAGCCCTGCCTCTTTGCTCCTAGCAAGACCACCACTCTATCACCCTTCTTGAACTTAGTGAAGCATTTGGGTAGGTCCTGTGGTTTCTTCTGTCGTTCTACGTCTGACACTTTTGTTTGTTTCTTTCTTTCCTCCTTTAGCCGATTGTGCCTTAGGTGGACCAGCAAGTCCCCCTTGGTGCGTTTGGTTCTAGATGGCATGGGTATTTCAGGGTCACTCTCCATACTGACTTCAGACTCTGAGTTGAACTCAGAACCCTCATTAGAGGAAGGAGTCTCCTCGGGTAGTCATAGTTCAATAGGTGCATGTGTTCTAAACACATGTATCACTGGTGGTTGGGCAATTCCAGCAGCCTGCTCATAATCCACTGTCCCTATGCGTTCCAACCAAGAGCAATTGCAATCCAATCTCATAACTCCTCTCTTGATCTCATATGCATTCCTTTCTCGGGGCCTGGAGTCTTCTCTTATCTACTCTATCACCCTTCCATCAGTATCGTACTCCATAGTATCCATTTCCTCCTCGCTCTACTCACTGATGGAGGAACAATCCTCATATTCATTGTTAGAACCATCACTCCATGACTGCTTGTCGTCTCTTGGGTCCTCCTTTCTAGCCTCTTTCTTGTTGGTGACTAGAGCCCAATTGTATAGCAAGTCCAGGTTGTGAACTTTGGTCCACTTTCACTTGTGCTCACCCAGGAGGTCTCTGAGGGGCAAGAGATTAGCAGAAGGATTGCCCTCCAATCTGCCTATCAAATAATCTAGGGTCTCCTGGGGTTCTTGCTTATTATTAGGGACATGGAAAGTGACAAGTTTGGGCCGACCACATGCACTCCTTGCCATCATGTAGAGTGGTACTGAGTGTTCCTCATTTGGGGTGCACATGGCTTGTGCAGCTTGCTTATGCTCCTCCTCATCGTGTGAGAATGGGAGATCGATGGTTGCAAGGACATACATCCAATCTTGCTCATCCTCAGGGTAGGGGATATACTTGGTTAGTGGCCCATACGATGTGGTTGGTTGCGTGTCACCCCTCAATGTGGCTGAGATGGCATCTAGTTCAACAAATGTTGTCTTCCAGGTATCCATCTCCACCCTTACTGCTTCCTTCTGATTCCCTAAGAAGATTAGACCATTTCCCCAGTCCTTGATGACTCGTGCATTCCTCATCCAGGGTCGGCCTAGTAGGATGTCATAGTCCACTCTCTTCATAACAATGAAGTGTATAGAGAACTGGACACTTGCAATCTTCACTAGCCAATTCTTTAAAACTTCGAACGTCCTTACCTTCATTCCATTTGCTAGTGTGACATTGAACCTAGCAGTCTCAACAGGAGGGTTTCCCCAAGCCTGCAAAACTATGTGGCTCAAGACACTAACCCCTGCGCCTGTGTCTATGATTTCTTTCCATGTCATGTCTCTCCTAGAGCCAGGATAGGTAGCACAGCGTGCATCTTGGTGCCCTCCCAAAAAGCATTTACATGCAAATATTTAGGTACTAAGTGCCGCGTCAAGCTCGGTATTTGTGTGACTGCATCATGCTCATGCATGTCAGCAACAATCTTCTCATTTGGTTCCTCCACCCAGTACTTCAGTTCCAGCCAAAGCGTCGGATGCTACCTATGCAGGTTTCCTAGGCTTAGGGTTACTGGGGTGGTTACTAATGTCGTGAGGAGGTTACCCATCATTTGTCTCTCCTCCATTCCCACACCTCTAGGCCATTGGCCTTGGGTGTTTTGTTGGCCCATGGCTCTTAAGCTTCTCATGGGTGGTACTGCCCGTGGCATAGGCGCATCTCTTGACCTTGGTCGAGAGGGTGAGATTGGGGTGCTCACACTAGAGAAGTCCTCAGTTCTATCTTCTATGATGGCCTTAGTATCCTTCAGGTTCTCTTGGGCTTCCTTTACCACCCACTCCTTGACATTGTCAATTGCTTCTAATTGGTGCTTTGAGGGGGGTACTCCCCCACCTTAGCACTCCCTTTCTCTGTTGTTTTTGGAGTGGTGGTTTAAGCCTCAACATATCAGTTACCTTCCTGCCACTCACTAGCGTCGTCTCTCCATCAGTTTTAAGAGTGATCTTAGCATTGATTTTCTTCTTTCTCTGCCTACAACTCTTTTTCCCTATTGAGGTAGCATCTAGGTTGCTAGGCCCAAGCAATGATATGCCAGCCTACCATATTTGTGCACGTGTTATGACATGTAGTGGGATGGGTTTATCCTCGCTGTGGAATGTCTCAATGCCAAATAGTCCCAAAGGTACTGATGGTACATTGCCTGAGCTCGAGGATGGCTTTTTTCTAGGGCATTCCCTGAAGAGATGGGTGATTCCGCACTCGGCACACCTGAGATCAACTCTCTCCCTATTAGCCTCCTCTTTTTCTGGGCATCGTATCAATATGTGACCAGGGTGACCACAAGTCTAGCACAAGACTAGAACTTGGGTTGGCTGTGAAAAACCTCTGCCTCTTTCCCTTCCTAATGCAATCACCGGCATTGATCAATAGTCCATGAAGACCGGATTACCCTCTTCATCATATGAGATGTAAGCGTTTACATATAACTCCTCATCATTGGGCTCGTCCACATAGTGGATGGGGGCGTCACTCAGTAGATGTGTCATGAAGGGTCCAGGAGGTTTGGGTATGCCCGTGGGATTGATCTCTAATCTAGGAACGGCCGGTTTTGCATCATTAGGTGTTGGAAGGGCCAATGGGGCTCTTCTTCCAAAGAAGTTAGGTGGCCTATTCCCGTACTATGGTGAGTTGTACTGATGTGCGTAAGGAAACCTTCTTGGCAATCGACAATGCATTGCATCGTGGCCAAACCTTTTGTAATTTGCACAACTAGGATCTTGGATCCTGGCACTCGGCAAGGATGTGGTTGCCTCTACAATGCACACACTGGACATGCAGTCTAGTGGATCTCTTTACCAACTCATGTGACCGTGCTAGCTCTATCATGACATTGGCTAGCTCTTGGTCTTGTGCCGTGCTCTTGCCCTTATCCTGCAGGTCAGGGGCTGATCTCTCGCTATAGATTGTGGCTTTCTCTGTGGTTCTTTGGCTAGAGCCATCTCAATTCGAGCTTCTTGCGCTTCTCTCGCTAAGCTGGTCATCTACCCTTATTCCCTCATCGAAAACCCTAACGAGCACATCTCTCTGCAAGCTCGAGTTGCTTGCCAGTGCCTTGTAAAGTTCCTCGATGTGGATTCCATTTATAAAAATGGTAGAGACTACTCTCTCATTTGGTTGTTCATTGGTAGGGATTCTCTTAAATGGGCTAGGTATATGGGGCTAGATACATGAGTGACGTAGTCTCTAATGTCCTCTTTTTCCTTCTAACTAACATTCATTAGTGACTATGAGGTTGTCTGAATACCCTGTCTCTAAAAATCTCTTGATGAAGAGATCCTTTAGGTGATTGAAGTTTGTTCGCTCTGCTACATGTAGGCTGGTGTACCATGTCCTTCCCTTATCACCCAAGTAAAGCCCGAAAGCCTGCGAGCATTGGGCAAGGTCCGTGAGACCATTGGCTTTGCAAACATGCTCGAACTGCTCCACAAAGCTCTAGGGATCTTTGCTAGGTTGGTACTTGTCCAGCTGCTTCGCCATTGTAGGGATCTTGTTGTGGCTCTTCGCCCCCTGCGTGACTCCTAAGCATGTGAGCAAAGAGGTGGCTAGCACAATTGCACTCTATTCTGCAGCTGTGTTGTCTATGAGCCCCTTGGTGACAAGTTCGCTCAGTGTCAGGTCTGTCTCTAGCTCCTTCTCCCTCTCTACATTCGGCCCTGTCATGGCCTTACTAGCTAAGGCTAGAACGCGTTGTGTCTCATGCACCTTTAAGTCTTTCCGCAATTTCCTCGTCCTTTGCTCACAGTTATACACTGTCATGCTTTGCAGCGCTTTCCTAGCTACCTTTCTCTATTCCTCAAGGCTCGTAATAACTACTTCCTCGATTGGTCTGCCATGGATCACGGTCCTTGTTAGCCAGTCATATTGATCGACTATACGCTACAATTCGATTGGGAAATCGCCCAAGTCCAACTGGTCATCCTCTTAGTCCGTGTCTGCTCTTGACATTTCTGCAGCCTCTCGCTCCACCAAGTTGTCGATCAGTCCAATCAGCTTGGGTAGCGATTTGCCCTCAATCCTATCATCTTTGAACTCTTCGGGGACTTCAGGGTCCTATTAATGGGGTTCTGTGGCACCTAGCTACGTCTCAGAGTCTACTCCTACCGGTGGGTTCTTTGAATTATTATGATTCTATGTGAGTTCCTTGTTATTGAAAGCAGCTGTCAATTTTATTCACACTTGTGCTTAGTGCTTTTCAGTGCACACAGTGCCAAATCATGCTTTCTTCCTTTTAGTGCACTTTAAATGATGAAATCAGCATGGGGTGTGAATGCAAAATGAACAATGCAGTTCCCGCTTTCCCCCCTTTTGTTCATAGCCTAATATGGCTCTAAGCGCATTTCTTGGCTGTCCTCTTGTATTGTCTAGGGTCTATGCTGCACACTCTACACCTCGTCAAGGTCGGATTGAAATCTAAGGGTTAGTTTTAGCTCTAAGTCTCGTCTATTCTATGGCCTGCTACTAGAGGTTGACTCTAGGCTGCCCAGGTGTAGTTTCTCTAATTTCTGGCTTTTGAGACCCGGATCAGGTACTAAGGGGTGTTTGGGGATGTGTTCTAAGTGGTCTTGGCCTAAGGAGGTGGCTCACTTACTAGTTTAAAATTTTTTGCCATGGTGGTGCAATTCCTAGAATCGGACCTGTCCAATTCTGGGTGGTCCAACTGTCCAAGTTGGACTGTCCGATCAGACCAGGTGGTCTGATCCTAGTCTTGGTCCCGACTAGAGTTGGTCCCGACCGTCTAATGGTGGTTTGATCAGACAGGTGGGTTCGAGTCTAAAAGTGGGTCCTACTGCCATGTGGTAGGGTCCAATTGGTCGAGTCGGATGGTTCGATCACGTAGTTGGTCAGATCGGACCGGGTGGTCCGAGTCTAAGGTGGTGCTTCCGATCGGACAAGTGGTCCAATTGGTGGTCCGACTAGACAACTAGTCCAACTAGTAGAGTCAGACAGTCTGAATCAGAGAGTCGGACAATCCAAGTGTCCAACTATAGGACTTGGACACCTACAGCCTGGTCCGACTGCATTTTCCATGGCACAGTTGCAAGAACACGAGGGATGAATGCTATGTGTGGGGGTCGTGATACAAGCTCTAACTTTCCAGATCAAATAGGCACAACTTAGAGAAGGTCAAGGAATACTTGGAATGGCTGGGCGACAACAAAACGATCGGATCAAACCCCTTCTATACCTGCACTCGTACTTTCTCTCTCAAGCTCTCTCTCTCTCAATGTCTGACTGCAAAATGAGGCCAACCCTGACCTTTTGAGCCTCATATTGCCCTGCTCAAGTCTCCTTCAACCTTATGGTTTCCCCTCTTGCACCCATCTACTCAAGATTTAGATTTTTTGCCCCTTTCTCCCAGTTTTCCATATTTCCTTGATCCTAATCCTATCCAAGTGCAAAAAAAATAAAAAACAGTGGTGGCTGAGGTTGATTTTCCTACTTGCCTACTAAAAAACAAACCAAAATACTTACTTGTTTCGAAGATCAAACCACGTAAATCTCCTCTCTATCTCAAACACCAGTTTGGGCTGAAAACCCTACCTCTATGCTCGATTCAAAGCGCGCGGTGCTCAAGGCTCGATTCCGTCGGTTCTGAAAATGAAACCAAAATCAAGGGAGCTACAAGCTCAACTGGTGAGACCTACGAATTGCTTATTGGTCAAGCGTTTCAAGCAGAGCGGCCATGGCTACCTCTCACATATTCGATGCACCCTCCCTACCTATGGGGTGTAGTGAGCTTACCTTGATGCCCGATCTAGTACCCTCCTCTCCCGTGCACGTTGGTAGCTCCACAATCCTTGAGGCAAGCTCAAGCAACCTCAATCCCTCTCTAACAAGTTCCATCCTCCATAGCCATGCGAGACAAGAGAAGAGTAGAGAAGAGAAGAAGATGAAGAGAGAAGATGGGGAGCTTCTTCTCCTCGATCCCTCACTCTCACACACTCACTCCCTCACATAGCCGAGCATTTTAAGTCGAGCGGCCATGGCTACCTCTCACATAGCCGATGCACCTTGATGCCCGATTGAGTACCCTCCTCTCCCATGCACGCCAGTAGCTCCACAATCCTTGAGGCAAGCTCAAGCAACCTCAATCCCTCTCCAACAAGTTCCATCCTCCATAGCCATGCGAGACAAGAGAAGAGTACAGAAGAGAAGAAGATGAAGAGAGAAGATGGGGAGCTTCTTCTCCTCGATCCCTCAGTCTCACTCCCTCACTCCCTCACACTCACTCACTCCCTCTCTCAAGCACAAGCAAGAAGGCAAGAATAAGAGAAGAAGAAGAATAAGCTTTTTTCCACACACAAGAATGAGCTTATCATTCACTTTTCAAGTTTATATACATGCCCTACTTCCCACGGGCGGTCATCCTCAATTTTTACATGGCCAGCCATGGCCTAGGCCCTTTTTCTCCATTCTTTCACTTCCTAGCTAGTCCTACTGCCCTTCTAAGTTTACAATTTGCATAGGAGGGAGCTTGGTGCTCTTTTACAAGGATTTGAGAGAGCCTTTGCATTTAAAGGTGTGCTTTCTTACTTTTAACTCCTCCAGATTTCGACGGCTACGCCTTGGACTTTTGGCGATTGTTTCCATGCTTTTGGATTTTTTTCGGACTTATTATTATTATGGTGTCTTCTCCATGACTGTCCTATGCCTTTTCCTACTTCTCAGATTTTTCTATTTTCCTGTTTTTTTCCTATTGCTGGTGTTGCAATAAACTTGTATTGACAGAAAATTAAAATCCCTTATCTAGCACTACTCAAAAGCAATCTCCAAGCACTAAATCTCCTAGAGCTCCCTCGTAGACAAAAGACGTGCATTAAAAAAAGAGCTTCTTCTTTGCTGCTTGGAACCAAAATCTCATACTTCCATTGGCTCCGAAAGGGGAGTAAAATACAAGGCCACCTAGCCAAAATTTTGCCAAATCCCTCCTTCTTCATCTCCTACTTTGGAGTGTTGTTCACTGCCTGAAAAAAGCAATTGTGCGTTGCGCAATTTTGCCAATCCTTCTTTTTACTCAAAAATGGCTGAAAGCTACCTACTTTCTTTTACATGTCATCCTATTCTAGAAGTTATCTACAATTCTTGGATTTTTTACAAGAGATAATATCTAAAATATCATAAATTGGCTAAAATTGTCCAAAAATCTAATATTTTTGGACCATCCACACTATGAACACTGACACTAATGGCATTGACTCTCTATATTAATAAGAAAGCCACACTCTAGAGTTTTTCACACTGTGTCCATGTAGTGGCACGACAACGTGGAGAAGAAGCATCACAAAATGGATGTGAGGTTGTGGTGGCTGAGAGTACATTGAGTGGGTGACAAGGGCCTCCGCCGAAGTCAGTGGTCTTGTCAAATGCACCTAAAAAGGAAAAGGAAGTGTACTACCTCGGGAATGTCCCTATCTCACCATGCAGGTGGGGTGTCCGTGCCAGTGAAACTAGGAATTGCGAACCTCAAGGAAGCCTATGGTATTGTTCCACACTTGAGGACCCAATTTGTGTATAAGGAGAGGTGTTGTGGGTGTCACTTAGGGAGATAGGTCTAATCGTAGGGAGCACAAATTTTCTAGGTGTGTCTTGTTCTTGATGTGCCCTATGTGTGAAATGGGGGAAACAGGGAGGGCTAAGGGGTTAGAGTGAGCCGACTCAGGCCACTGGATGCACCTAACTTGAGCACCCCTAGGTATAATGTTTGTGGCACTCTAATGTTACATGAAAAAGCTCTTTGTTCCTTTCCTTTTGCTTCATGTGGGTCTATTCTTTGTTTTTCTTTTTCTTTTTCCTTGAGATACATTGGGAGGGAGCACGCTAGACATCATCTTGATACTCTTCAGTAGCTACATTATTTCAAGAGGGCCTAAGAGATTTGCTAAGGAATACATGGCTTTGCATGTAGACCTTTTCGTTAATTCTTGCATTTGAGAGGGGTAGTAGAGAGGAAAGGATGATGACACATTGAGAACCTGATGTCACTCATATCCTCCAAAAGGCTCATGCAAAAAGTTGGCAAGAGAGCAACACTTGACATCAAGTGGGTCATTGTACATCTATCTATCCTTGCATTGATATCAAAATAGAGGGGTGGTAGCCACTCTTCTTGGGCTACAAGTTTTTTCTCTAGTAGGATTCGCAAGAGGCAGAGTAATTACAAGTGGTAAGGAAAGTAGGGTTGGGACATGCCTTAAACTTATCCAAGAAGTGAGTGATGGAGGATGAGAGGTCTTGTGCCCTGAACATCAAGGATTCTTCAAGGTTGGTAACATTGACGTTGTAGATCAATCAAAGAAAATTTATACCTACCATGCTTTTCTGGAGCAAAATGCACATTGTGGCACCTCAGGTAAGCCATGTAGGTGAGGTCATCCCTTTTGTATGGCAGCATGTTACAAAAAGCCATCCATGCCTCAAAATTGTTATCTCAGATCTTTCGGTGCCATTTAGGTTGGGATTCATAGCTTTTGACTTCTCTTGGCTCTTCCATGACCTTATCCTCCTAGTATTTTGCAAGTTCCTATTTGATAGGCAATTGTTCCTTAATTTGCAGCATCTAGACATTCATCACTTCTTATGGTATGGCATTAAACTTCCTCCTCGTGAGTTCAACCAACTCCCTATGTTTCCTTTTGGCCTCGATCATACTTTTTGCGGTTGTAGGATCTTCTTCTTCTTGGCCTTTTGCCTCTATGGATGGAGGTGGAGGCAAGCTCTGCTCACCTGGTTGTCCCCCCCGATGTCATCAAGTTGCTCAAAATCGGGGCCTTTTGCCCTTAGTGGTTCTGCTTGGGGTGTTATGGTTGGCTGCTTTTGGTGCTCTTGCTCTCCAAATCCAAGCTTCTCTAACTCTACCCTCGAGAGATGTGCTTGCATTAGAAGTTGCCTTTGTTGTGTCAAGCTTGGGCTAGTACTGGTTCTAGGGGTGTGCTCTTGGAGCCCATACCTTATGGCTATTACATTTCAAAGAGAAAGAGATGGAGACAAAGGCACATGCAATAGGGTAGCAAACGTGCTCCCTTCAATTCATTCCATTCCATCAACACACAGTCTCAAAAGTCAACTGTGTACAATACACACTAAAGATCAAAATGACCTAGATCTAACCATGGTTAAGTCAGTGGGACTTAGCTTTATTCAACTAAGGTAGAACTAACTAACCAAAGACTACGAGCTTGAATCTCAACACTCCCCCTCAAGCTCAAGTGGGGTATTTCACTCCAGGTAGCTCTCTAAAGTGCATAAACTTATCTTTACCCAATGACTTGGTAGAGATATTTGTAGTTTGGTCTTCTATCCTCACATGGGCCAAATCAATGTCACCTGTAATCAATTTTTCTCTGCTAAAGTGATAGTGTACCTCAATGTGCTTAGCCTAGCATGATAGACATGATTACTGGCTACTAGGAGCAAACTACTCATGTTGTCACAATAGAGTGTGATAGGCCTGACATCCTGCATGCCCAAATCATCAAGAAGCTTCATGAACCATGCTGCCTCACATGCAGCTAATGCCGCACCTCTATACTCTACCTCAGTACTAGAGAGTGCAACTGTAGGTTGCTTCTTATTGCTCCAGCTGACCATACTACTACCAAGGGAAAATGCATGCCCGCTAGTAGATATCTTAACATAGGTACTTCCTGCCCAGTCAGCATCTATATATCATGTAAGCTCCAAAGGCTTACCATACTCATAGATTAGACCATAATCTGATGTAGCCTTCACATATCTCAAGATCCTCCTCACTACATCCAAGGTGGCTTCATAGGCTTCTGCATGAAAACTGGCTAATCAGTCCAACTGAATAGCTAAGATCTGGTCTAGTAATGGTAAGATAAATCAAGCTACTCACCATTTGTCTATACATAGTGACATTTTCAATCTCATGTCTGTTGAGAGTGAAAAAAGACTGAATTTTTAACTGATTTTTGTTGTTTTTGAGGTCTGAATGATTGTTTTTTTATGGATTTAGAGTGATGTATGGTTGTTAATGGAAGTATTCGAGAGTGTTTTGGATGATATTGATTATCTTTTGGAAGTTCATGATGATTCTCAGTAGAGATATGAATCTCTATGATGTTCTGTGAGGTTTTGTTGAGGTTCTGTATACCCTTTGTATAGCTTCTGTTTTGTTCTTATTTTCTTCTATATGAAGCATGGATTGATGATTAATGAAGATTGAGATCTTTTGGAAGGCTATTGAATAGTTTTTGATAGTATGAAATGGTTTGAGTATGAGTTATGAGGTTCTGATGACCTTCTATAACCCTCTGTAGACCTTCTGTAGAGCCTCTGTCTCTGCTCTGTCTCTGTACTGTAACTGTACTGTAGCTACTCTGGTACTGTACTGTAACTATTCTGTAGACCTTTTGTAAGTGTTCTGTAGAATGTATGTGTTACTTTGAGAAATTTTTCTAACCTTTGGAAAGGATGGATCTAAGTTCAAAATAGCTAAAACAAGTGGAAGAAGCAGCTGCTGAAGAGACTGAAGAGAAGATTGAGTGACTGTGACAGTAGTGAGCTATGAAAAGACACTGTAGTGGCTCTGGTGACTCTTCATATCAGACATACCTCTTGGGAGGTGCATCCACGACCTAATAAGGATTATTGAGAGTTATTATGAGAGTATTTTAGTGAGGAGATGATGTACTATTAAGAGAGAGAGAGAGAGAGAGAGAGAGAGAGAGAGAGAGAGAGAGAGAGAGAGAGAGAGAGAGAGAGAGAGACACAGGTAGCCAAATCTATCAAAACAGTGTAATTGTATATGAGAGATTGAGAGAGAGAACTATGAAGACATTGAAGATGAATATTATGTGATTGATTTTCATTCAAAGATGGTGTATTATTTTGTGTTCTTTGTTATATTGATGGATTCTATGAAGATGTTGAAGATTGTGGTTGATTCTATCAAATCCGTGGGAGAAATCTACTATGATGCTGCGTGAAGGATTGATGTTTTCTTTGTTTTGATGATCAAAAGAATGAAATAAAAGCTTGTTGATGTTACAAGATAGATTTTATTGCAAGAGAATTCCCTTTTCCTTGGTGTTTCTCTTGGGGCTCCATGTTTTTGGTGCGCAGCCGGGGAAACTTGCCATCAACAAGCACCAGATATAACGTGTCCACTTGTATCTTCAGGACACGTCTTAGCAGTCCATCGGAAAGGATATCTAGAAAGCTCCGCCTGGCACTCCCGTGGAATGTTAGGGGATTTGCGATCTAGGGCTTTCCGCTTCTACCACGTAGCGGAAGTATTCCGGCCATTCCCACTTAGGACTGACCTGAATTAGGGTTTTCCTTATTGGTCATTTCCTAATGACAACTAGCGTCGGACCCAAGCGAACTACTTTACGCAAAAACTCCAAGTTCGAAGCGGATTCACGCTACACTTGGTTCAAGGAGAACGGAAAACAAGAGGGATGCAAGGCTCAACCTCTCTGCCATAAGGCATAGTCCCATTCTGTTCCCCTAAAATAGCGTAAATCGGGATCAATCATAACTCTAGGTTAACGCTTTTGTTGTTCCTGTTCTTTGATGATCTTCCTTCTATCCATCGTGATTTGAGAAAAGTTCCCGGCCAACCGAGACTACCCATCCGTAGGACGGCGCGGACCTATGGCCCATCCTCCGCACTTTCCTCGGGTTGTTTTAGTTATTTAATTACCTAACACATTAGTTGAACATGTATCAATCAGCTTCTTTAATTAGCCCGTTAGGCACTGGTTCTTTTACGTAATCATATCACTTGACATAAAAAAACAATGTCAAACAAGTTCCTTATTACCAGGTTATCATATTTATCTTTGAAATACAAAAAAGTCCAGCCCGTAGGCTTATCCACAATCCTCCCGAAGGCTATCCAGCAATCCACAGGGATTACCAATCCAAGTTTCCACCCGTAGACTAGTATGCGGGCTTCGAGATCCAATCCCAAGTCACATTAACCTCTTGTGCAGGGCCCGGAAGGCGAGGGATTTACGGCTAGAGCCCCCTAGCACCCAAGCATCCTCCTGCTCCAAGTAGCACTCAACGAAGAGGCCTCTCGCGGTGGGTTCGGTCCACTTGCCCGGTGTGGTTAACAACCCCTTTGGTTAGGGTTAGGCAGGCAGTCAGGGGTAATTGAAGTTGCCTCTATCTTCAAGCCTTCAACCTAAAGTATAGATATCCATTTATCTTTTAATTCATTGATCAAACAAAGCCAAACAGTGCTCTAAAATCTGTAGCAAGCACAAATATTTCCATTGATCATTTTTGTTGGCAAACTGCTAAGGAATGAATCCTTCCTTTCAAATGTGTCCAGCACTCGATCTGGGATGACTCGTGACTTGGCAAGATTCCTACATCCTGGGTTAGGGCATACCCTACTAACCCAACTTGGTCAATACCTTAAGTTCATATGTTATACCAATTTATTGGTTTGTCCTTTGCTCCAAGCAATTATCTTTACTCAAGAAAGATACTAAATTAGGATGATTACTCATCCTTTTGCAGGATAACTTGCGTAAGGACCTGCCAACCTCATTGCGAGAATTTGGCCATTCCCTTGTGATCCAATCACAAGATCATATGACTCTGCCCTTGCTGCACTAGTGTCGCATCAAACTATGAGACTTATTCTACTCATTGAACGGAGTCACGAAACAATCTGTTCCTGATTATATTAGGTTGACGTTGTTAGTCCTAGGGTTCCAAGTTCCATCTTGTAAGATTCTTAGGGACAAACCCTAGCTCACTTTCCAAATATGTTTCACTGTCCCTACATTTCGGTGAACGTGGGCAAGTATTTATGGTACAGGAGTTTCGGTTTTAGTAATACATAACGATTAGGTTACGTATTAATTCCTAGTGAATTTCTTGGAATTTAACTCATTCTAAACGAGTACTCCAGGGTTGAGGTGTTTAGGTTTTATGCCAATTTGTTTAACTCTTGAAGATAGTTATGTTATCATTTCATAAACACATGACTCGTTATCTATGCGTAAGTTGATTTTTCAACTTTAACTTATCGATTAAGGTCAAGCATAGGTTAGGTTAATTCAACTAATATTCCTATAATTTGTGAACAAAATTCATGCTAAACAAGCAACCTTATACTTGATAATTTATGCAATTGACAAACGATAATTGCCTAGTGTTATGCATCGTAAGAATCAATTCATGCCTTGCACTTTCCTAAGGATTCCTAGCACTTTCCATGATGATTCAATTTGCGAAGAGGATATGGGTTAATAATGCGATATGCAGTTTATACTTCCATGTTTAAATGAAGTATACTATTTTAATGGACATTAGTCTAATTTTTATTCATTGCCATGCATAAAGCTATTTGCTAGAAATGCATTTATGCTCCCTTTATTTTGTTTGTTCAATTGAAAATATTAATGACTAAATTCCTCCGTCATGATATAATTTTTCTAAAGCATTTAAGACAAAAAAAGTGCATCCTATTTTCAACAATTATCCTCGTATGATTATAAAAATACCAAATAAAAATTAGGAATGAAAACCTAGACTTGGGGTGAGATGTCCAGGTGGATGCTAGGAGACGACCCTCCTGCGGGGCTGCGCCTTGAGCTTTCTTAGGAGGCATCGCGAATGCCGTCTTTCTGTCGTGGATGCAGCTTTGCAACTCTTTTTTGAAATTCGTCCGTCAAAAACTGTTTTAGAAGGCTTCCTCCTTGAAGTAGGGATTTCGAAAGGGAGTGTTTCAAAATCTTTCACGAATAAGACCCATTAAAGCCATGGGAAAGGCTTAATGGCCTTGTAAAGACTCGCATGAATGGGAAATAAAAGGTGTGGAATCCCTTACGAGGGCTTTTAAGTGGGAAAGGAAGGTGTCAAGAGACCCTCAACACTCTCTTTTCTTTTACATGTGGGGTTAAAAAAACAAGGTATGGGAGAGCTAGATGGGTTATTTTTGCATGGCCTAAGGGGGCCCTTAAAGGGATTTAAGATCCGAGAAGGAAGAGACTTTAAGGTAAAATATTTTGGTGGAAAAAGGGCTTATAGGGCTTCAAGGGGAAATTTGAGGGGGGAAGGAAAAAGGGCTAAGGTAATTTTCTTGCAGGAAAAAGGGCCTTATAGAATCGTTAGGGAGAAACTCCAAGGGGGGGGGGGAGGAGACCCTAAGGGAGCCTTTAGGGAGGAGTTTTTTTTAAAGGGAAAAAAAGGTAGCCTTTAATGCTATAGGAAAGGGGCCTAAGGCCCTTAAGAAAAAATTGGAGGGAGGGGGGGTAACCCCCAAAGCCCACGGGAAGGGGGGCTTTGGAAGCCCCCCTTGGAAGCTTCTAAGCTTCCAGGAGCTCACGACCACGTGGAGGGGGAGGTTCAGGTCTCCACGTGGGGGGGGGGGGGGGAGACGTCGAATCATGGCGACTAGCGCAGGTTCAGTCGGCGGTGATCAGGGGGACTGGCAGGAGGATGAAGGCTGAACGGCAACGGCTGACTGGCGTGGCAGCTCACAGCTCCCCCAGGGTGGACTGGCGGTGACCTCCTTAGCCTCTCCCTCACGCATTCAGAATGGAATTCGGCTTCATGGCGGCCCTTTCTTTCCTCTCAAGGCTTTACTCTCTACGCAGAGCCTTTTTTCCTCCTCTCCCCTTGCACCCCCCCTAGTTTATATAGGTAGGGGAACGGAATCCTCCCTCCCTTGCATGGCCGCGCCATGGCGATTTGTTGCCAGCAAGCTCCACCCAGGAGCTTTTACATGCATTCTATTCCCCTCCCCCTCCCCCTCCAGCACGACTGTCGGCTGGGGGGATAAGGAAAACTTTTTTGCCATTATCCTACTAGATTATCAAAATGTAATATTGTTATCCCCACTACTTATAAAAGGGGGGTTCACGCATGATTGGTAGTGTTCGGTACGTTACATTCTTTCCCCCTTGGAGGAATCAAGATGTCCTCATCTCAAGATAAGCTGGGGATATTGATGGTTGAGAGTGCCTTCATCTATCCAAGTGGCATCCTCTTCAAGATAATCTTTCCACTGGACGAGGCATTCTCTCAAGGTTCTGGATCTCAATTGTCTCTCCCTAACATCTAAGATCCTATCAGGCCTTAGTTCAAGGACTCCTTGACTAGGCATTACAATTTGTTGGTCATCAAGTACATGGTTAGGATTAGGTACATACTTCTTCAATAGGCTGATATGGAATACATTGCAAACCTTTAGGTTCTCAGGGAGTTGCATTTTATAAGCATTAGGTCCTAGGCATTCGAGGATCTTGTACGGTCCACAATACCTTGGACTTAGCTTCTTGCAATCTCCTAAGGATAGGGAACTCTTCTTAGGGCGTACGCGAATGAAGACCATGTCTCCTTCTTCAAAGATCCTATCTTAACACTTCAAATCCGTGTATGCCTTCTGTCTATCCTTGGCAGCTTGGATGCCCTGTCTTATTGACTTTATTTGGTCATCCATCTCTTCCAACATCTGCCTTGAAGCTTCAACAATTAAGGTTGGATCTGAGAAGTTTAGGAGACTTCGACAGTCATGACCATACAATGCTTGGAAAGGGGTCATCTGAATGCTTTGTTGGTAAGAAGCATTGTAGGCAAATTCAACCAAAGGCAAGTATTGAATCCACCTCTTTGGCTCATGACAGCAGTATGCCCTAAGCATATCCTCCATGACTTAATTTACTCGCTCTGTTTGGCCATCCGTTTGGGGATGGTAAGCGGTGCTAAAGAAGAGTTGACTCTCAATGGTTTCAAAGATAGCTCTCCAGAAGTGTGATGTGAAGAGAGAATCACGATCACTAATGATTCTTCTGGGTAATCCATGTAGCTTGAATATCTCCTTGATAAACAATCTTGCAATGTCTAAGGCTTTATAGTTTGTCTTTACTGGAATAAGGTGTGCAACCTTAGTAAGCATGTCAACCACAACCAGGATGGAGTTGTATCCTCCCTGAACTTGGGGTAGGCCAACAACAAAGTCCATACTAATGAATTCCCATTTCATTTGGGGGATGTCAAGCGGTTGCAGCTTCCCTGGCATCTTGACATGTTCAGCTTTGATACGTTGGCAAGACAAACACTCGCAGTGACATACTTGAGAACATCACCTTTGAGCCTCTCCCAATGGTAGCTCTTTCTAACTGCATTGAGAGTCTTGGCATAGCCAAGATGTCCTGCAAAAGGGGAATCATGAGCTTCCCACAATATCTTCTACTTAAGTGACTGGCTTGCTGGTATACACAGCCGTGTTCTATAGTAGACAAGTCCACTATTAATAGAGAATTCATGATACTTCACCTACAGCTTTTGATCCTAATCTTTGATAGAGATTTCCCTTAGCATCTTTTGATAGGCTGGATCATGGCATGCATCCTCTCTAGCTAACTCAAGTATCGGATTGTTTAGCATAGATACTTTTGTAGCTAGAGATCTAGCTGTTGATGGATTCTGCAAGATTAGGGAATTAAGGAATGCCTTGCGACTAAGTGGATCGGCAACTACATTTTCTTTCCCTGGTCGGTACTTGATTTAAAAGTCATACTCCTCCAGTACTTCTATCCACCGACGTTGCCTCATGTTGAGCTCGTTCTGGGTAAAGATCCACTTGAGACTCTTATGGTCAGTTACTAGTGTAAACTTGTTACCCAACAGGTAGTGTCTCCAAATCTTTAGAGCATGGATGACAGCTAGCAATTCCAGATCATGTGTAGCATAATTTTTCTCATGACTCTTTAGTTTCCTTGAAGAGTATGCTACAGGATGACCTTCGTGCATGAGCACACAACCTAAGGTAAGTGTGCTAGCATCAGTTACTACCTCGAAATCCATATTGAGGTCTGGAAGTTTTAGGATAGGTGTTGATACCAAACTTTGCTTCAATCTGTCGAAGCTATTTTGTTCGGGAGTTCACCCTTCAGTAAGTCTGTTAGGAGTGCTACAATCAAAGCATAGTTTTTGATGAAGACTCTATACCATCCTGTCAATCCAAGAAAGCTGCGTATTTCTTTGACAGATGTTGGTATTGGCCATTCAAGCACATCTCTGACCTTGGCTGGGTCCACTGAGATTCCTTCTGCTGATACTATGAATCCCAGATATTCAACCTGACGTTAGAAGAATGCACACTTCTTCATCTTAGCATACAGCTTATGTGACCTCATTGTTTCAAGGACAATCCGAAGTTGGGTTTCATGATCTTCCTCCTGTTTGGAATAGACTAAAGTGTCATCAAAGAAGACGAGCACGAAGTCATCAAGATATGGCCTAAAGATATCATGCATTAACCTGTTGAAGGTGGTAGGTGCATTCGTAAGTTCGAATGACATAACTAGGAACTCAAAGTGCCCATATCGTGTATTGAAGGTCGTCTTGGGGATATCTTCTTCCTTGATCCTTATCTGATAGTAACCTGACCTGAGGTCAATCTTGGAGAAGATCTTTGTACCCTGAAGACGATCAAGAAGCTCATCTATTCTGGGAATAGGGTACTTGTTCTTGACCGTTGATTGATTCAACCCTCGGTAATCAATACATAGTCGAAGTGTTCCATCTTTCTTTTTCTGGAACAGTACTGGAGCTCCCCATGGTGAACTACTAGGCCGGATGTAGCCCTGATCTAGTAGTTGCTTGAGTTGTTCCTTCAGCTCAATTGCTTCTGGTATCGACATTCTATAAGGTCTCTTTGCAATTGGCGCAGCTCCTGGTACTAACTTAATCTCATGATCCACTTCTCTTTGAGGCGGGAGTTCTGTCAACTCTTTAGGGAATACGTCCGCGTATTCCTTTAGCCAAGAAGGTCCTTCACTAGACTCTTGCTTCTGATCTAACTTGTTGAGCTTAATTAAGTAGACATGTAATCCTTTTCTGACTCCTTTTATGATCCGAGATACTTTGGCCAATTGGATTTTTGGCACTCCAGCCTCACCTTGAGTTGTGACTAACTCCCTTTCAGAGTTTCGAAAGGAAACTTGACCCTTTCCACAATGAATGTGGGCGTCCTTAGTTTTAAGCCAATCCATTCCGAGTAGACACTCATGGATACCTAAATTCATGACTCTGAATTTAACCGAAGTCTTATTTCCTCCCAAAAATAATTCCACCTTAGCAGTTTGCCTAGTACAAGTAACCTCACAACCATTTGCCAATTCCACAAGCAAGGTAGGTGCTTCTACTGTGGCTATTCCTAATCTTTTTGCACAAGCTGGTGAGATAAAGGAATGTGTATTGCCACAATCAATCAAGGTCTTGAAACTTTTACCTTGATAGTCCACGGTGTCTGAATCACCGAGAATTGGCGATTCGGGAATTTCTTGTGTAGAGCGGCATGGACTGTCACCCTTTCGAATTCTACTTTCATAGTCGGATCTTCTTCTTCTTCTTCTTCGCACATTTGCATGTTGGCAATGCAGGTGGTTCTTCCTCTGCCTCGGGTAGCGGCTCCTTGACCACGACCCATTCCTTGGAAAGGTGCTTGGCGATGTCCTCCTCCAAGTTTGGGACGTTGCCTCTTGAAATGACCGGGCTCATTGCAGTGGAAACAACGGAGGTTTCGGCCATCGCTTTGAGTAGGAACAAAGTTGTTGACGTTATTAGTCCTTGCTTTTTTTCTTTCTCCCTGATTATGACCTTGAACTCTCTTCATTTGAGGTCTAAATGCTCCTCTGTTCGGGTCATTATAAGACCAAGTTTTGTTACCCCTTGGTCTAGACTGCACCTCCTGAATTATAGGCACAGCTCGAATGAGTGCATCCTTAAGATCTAATGGACGCATAGATTCGCGA
The DNA here is from genome assembly GCF_053477565.2 of Lygodium microphyllum. NCBI lineage: Eukaryota > Viridiplantae > Streptophyta > Polypodiopsida > Schizaeales > Lygodiaceae > Lygodium > Lygodium microphyllum. Next base: position 49,680,182 of record NC_141150.1, on the reverse strand, counting down.
CGGGTGTTTACTGGTGGATTTAAACTAGCACAAAATTTGGACACCTGCTGTGTCATGTCCATCTGTGGCGCATGCTTTAAAAGTGAGACGAATTTAGAGTAGTATGCGTCAAGAGTGAGCCCCAGCTATTTTAGCTCGTAGAACTCATTCATTTTCTATGTGTGATATGCAGGTGGTAGGTATCTTCCTTGCACGGCTTTCTTCAGCTTCTCCTAGGTAACGGATCCCTCCGCGATCCCTTGATCCCTACACCATTGCTTCCACCAGAGCATGTCTTTGCCGGTGAGCTTTAGCTTGGCGAGCATAGCCTGATTGGCGGGTGCACTACCGGCTACTTCGAAGTAATCCCCCATGGATTCAATCCAAATTTCATCATCTGCTTGGACGGACTTGCCTCTCCCGTCAAACTTGGGTGGCTTAATCTGCTTGAGAATGAACTTCTTCTCCTGGATTATAGCAGTACTTGATGTAGGAGGCGAACTAGGAACCTGTACTTGGGGTTGTGCTTGGATAAAGGTTTCCTAACGTTATTATACGATAATCGTTATTGATTTATATTACTTATTCAATTCTGCTATACTGCAAGCAATGTAACTACTTAACTTTTTATCAATTCTAATGCACAACCAGACATTGATAAAAAGAAGTCTTATTTGTATTTATATGGGCATAGCCCTTTCAGAATACAACATTTCTTGCGATGATAAGCCAACTGTTACATTTAGTTTGGGGAGAACGACGTTGCATTACATTTATCTACAAGAACTATATAATAGTATGGTTTTGGGTCATGGATCTTCAGGAATCGGTAAGTCATTGGAAGTTCAGGGTATCCTTTCCTTTGGAACCCATTCTGCTCATGGCACGCTAACACTTTAATCCTGTCAGCGGGGATTACATGGGTTACTTCCTCATATACATATGAGTTCATCTCAACCCTTCGACCTCGAATATGTAAAATTGAGTTTACGTGAGCTTCCACAAAAATGAACAGCTTCACGACTTTCAGGTCTTCCAACCACTTGATCCTTTTTAGGTTGGTTTGTAGATAAGCAAACCGATGGGCGGCTATATAGTAGATTCCTGAGGCACCCATCCATCTTCGTTCCATGTACAAAGGTGATGGATTATAGATTTGCTCCAGGATGTTCATCATCTCAACCCTTTGTCAATAATGCGGAGAATGCATTGCAGTCATAAACATGACTTGAAATACTAAGAACTTGTTCCATGCTTCGTAATTCTGCAAGACAGCATTGGAAGTAAGAAAATGTTTGGAACATCAACATTTTCTTTACTTATTCTTATTAAGATTTCATAAAAACAATTCCGTTGTTGGTTGGCTCTAATACCAACTGTAAAGTGTCCACTTGTATCTTGAGGACACGTCTTAGCAGTCCATCCAAAAAGATGTCTAGAAAGCTCCGTCCGGCACTCCCGTGGAATGTTACGGGGTTTGCGATCTAGGGCTTTTCCCGTATGCCACATAGCGGAAGTATTCTGACCGTTCCCACTTAGGACCGACCTGAATTAGGGTTTTCCTTATTGGTCATTTCCTAACGGCAACTAGCGTCGAACCCAAGCGAACTACTTTACGTAGAAATGCCAGGTCTGAAGCAGATTCACGCTGCACTTGGTTCAAGGAGAATGGGAAACGAGGGGGATGCAAGGCTAAACCTCTCTGCCATAAGGCATAGTCCCATTCCGTTCCCCTAAAACAGCGTAAATCAGGATCAATCATAACTCTAGGTCAACGCTTTTGTTATTCGTGTTCGTTGACGATCTTCCTGTTGTCCATCATGATTTGAGAAAAGTTCTCGGCCAACCGGGACCACCCATCCGTAGGACGGACCTATGGCCCATCCTTCGCACTTTCCTCGGGTTGTTTTAGTTATTTAATTACCTAACATATTAGTTGGACATGTATCAAATTAGCTTCTTTAATTAGCCTGTTAGGCACTGGTTCATTTACGTAATCATATCACTTGACATAAAAAAACAATGTCAAACAAGTTCCTTATTAACAGGTTAACATATTTATCTTTGAAATACAAAAAAGTCCAGCCCGTAGGCTTATCCACAATCCACCCAAAGGTTATCCAGCAATCCATAGGGATTACCAATCCAAGTTTCCACCCGTAGACTAGTATGCAGGCCTCGAGATCCAATCGAGAGTCACGTTAGCCTCTTGTGCAGGGCCCGGAAGGTGAGGGATTTACGGCCAGAGCCCCCCCTAGCACCCAAGCATCCTCCTACTCCAAGTAGCGCTCAACAGAGAGACCTCTTGCAGTGGGTTCTCTCCACTTGCCCGGCGCGGTTAACAATCCCCTTGGTTAGGGTCAGGCAAGCAGTTGGGGGTAACTAAAGCTGCCTCTCCCTTCAAGCCTTCAACCTGAAGTATAGATATCCATTTATCGTTTAATTCAATGATCAAACAAAGCCAAACAGTGATCTAAAATCTGTAGCAAGCACAAACATTTCCATTAATCGTTTTTGTTGGCAAACTGCTAAGGAATGAATCTTTTCTTTCGAATGCGTCCAGCACTCAATCAAGGATGACTCGTGACTTGGCAAGATTCCTATATCCTGGGTTAGGCGTACACTACTAACCCAACTTGGTCAATACCTTAAGTTCATATGTTATACCAATTGATTGGTTTTTCCTTTGCTCCAAGCAATTATCTTTACTCAAGAAAGATACTAAATTAGGATGATTACTCATCCTCTTGCAAGATAACTTGCGTAAGGACCTGCCAACCTCATTGCGAGAATTTGTCCATTCCCTTGTGATCCAATCACAAGATCATATGACTCCGCACTTGCTGTGCTAGTGTCGCATCGAACTATGAGACTTATTCTACTCATTGAACGGAGTCACGAAACAATCTGTTCCTGATTATATTAGGCTGACGTCGTTAGTCCTAGGGTTCCAAGTTCCATCTTGTAAGATTCTTAGGGACAAACCCTAGCTCACTTTTCAAATATGTTTCATTGTCCCTACATTTCGATGAATGTGGGCAAGTATTTAGGATATAGGAGTTTCAGTTTTAGGAATACGTAACGATTAGATTACATATTAATTCCTAGTGAATTTCTTGGAATTTAACTCATTCTAAACGAGTACTTCCGGGTTGAGGTGTTTAGGTTTTATGCCAATTTGTTTAACTCTTGAAGATAGTTATGTTATCATTTCATAAACACATGACTCGTTGTCTACGCATAAATTGATTTTTCAACTTTAACTTATCGATTACGGTCAATCATAGGTTAGGTTAATTCAACTAATCTTCCTATAACTTGCAAACAAAATTCATGCTAAACAAGCAACCTTCTACTTGATAATTTGTGCAGTTGACAAACGATAATTGCCTAGTGTTATGCATCGTAAGAATCAACTCATGCCTTGCACTTTCCTAAGGATTCCTAGCACTTTCCATGATGATTCAATTTGTGAAGAGGATATGGGTTAATAATGCGATATGCAGTTTATACTTCCATGTTTAAACGAAGTATACTATTTTAATGGACATTAATCTAATTTTTATTCATTGTCATGCATAAAGCTATTTGCTAGAAATGCATTTATGCTCCCTTTATTTTCTTTTTTCATTTGAAAATATTAATGACTAAATTTCTCCGTCGTGAGCTAATTTTTCTAAAGCATTTAAGACAAAAAAAATGCATCCTATTTCCAACAATTATCCTCGTATGATTATAACAATACCAAATAAAAATTAGGAATGAAAACTTGGACTTGGGGTGAGATGTCCACGTGAATGCTAAGAGACGACCCTCTTGTGGCTACGCTTGGGATTTCTTAGGAGGCATCACGAATGCGGTCTTTCCATCGTGGATGCAGCTTTGCAACTCTTTTTTGAAATTCCACCGTGGCTCCCTTTTGCAATAACTTGCACCGTTCGTCGAAAACAATTTTAGAAGGCTTCCTCCTTGAAGTAGGGATTTTGAAAGGGAGTGTTTCAAAATCTTTCGCGAATAAAACCCATTAAAGCCATGGGAAAGGCTTAATGGCCTTGTAAAGACTCGCATGAATGGGAAATAAAAGGTATGGAATCCCTTATGAGGGCTTTTGAGTGAGAAAGGAAGGTGTCGAAAGACCCTCAGCACTCTCTTTTCTTTTATGTGTGAGGGAAAAAAAACAAGGTATGGGAGAGCTAGATGGGTTGTTTTTGCATGGCCTAAGGGGGCCTTTAAAGGGACTTAAGATCCGGGAAGGAAGAGACTTTAAGGTAGCATCTTTTGGTGGAAAAAGGGCTTATAGGGCTTTAAGGGGAAATTTGAGGGGGGAAGGAAAAAGGGCTAAGGTAAAATTTTCTTGGGGGAAAAAGTGTCAAGATTGTGGGAGAGAAGGAAGGAGTCTCACTTGAAGCTTTTTTGCTTGCACAATGGGGGAATACACACAAGGGTGGAGGCTGAAAACAGTTTTCCTCTTCTTAGTTGTGTAAGCCAAAAGAACTCTTTTACAAAGAAATAGAAGAACCCTATATATGGGTCTCAAACCAAACTCAACTAACTAAGGTGGCATACTAACCAAGCCACGAACTAGAGTAGATAAGGATAGCTATCATGTAGCTATTATTCATGGGCGGTATACCAACCGCATCTGCAACTAACACGTCGGTGACATAAATGCACAACGGTCACCCTGGCATATCACGAGTGGAGCTCGATATCTCAACACTCCCCCTCGAGCTCAATCCCAATTCCTGCACACCAAGCAGGTCTCTGAACTTGCGCAGCTTCTCTGCGCCCAATGCCTTCGTAAATATGTCAGCTACCTGATCCTCTGTGCTGACATAAACTAGATCAATAAGACCTAGTAAAACCCTCTCCCGCACATAGTGATAATGCACCTCAATGTGCTTTGTTCTAGCATGATAGACTGGGTTATTTGCCAAGTGTATACTACTCATGTTGTCACAATAAATGACAACTGGCCCATCTGTAGGCTGATGCATATCATAAAGTAGCTTATGCAACCAAGCTACCTCACATGCAGCCATTGCTGCACCCCTGTACTCAGCCTCTGTGCTCGACAAGGCAACTGTAGGCTGTTTCTTGCTGCTCCAAGTGACTGCAGCACTCCCAAAAGAGAACACATATCCATTGGTAGATCGTCTATCAGAAATACTACCAGCCCAATCAGCATCAGTGTATCCATGCAACTATATCTGAACCCCAGTCTCATAAAATAGTCCATACTGCAATGTGGACTTCACATACCTGAGTATGCGTCTAGCTGCATCCAAATGTGGTTTCCTTGGAGCCTGCATAAACTGACTTACCAATCCAACAGCATAGCTCAAATCTGGCCTGGTAATAGTCATATAAATCAAGCTTCCTACTATGCATCTGTACATAGTAGGGTCTTCCAGAAGCTCACCTGCATCTGCGCTCAGCTTCACATTCTGCTCCAAAGGAACTGAAATAGGCTTACAGCCTGTCATCCCATATTTGGACAGCATGTCCAATCCATATTGCCTCTGCAAGAGCTGTATCCCACTTGGTGATCTAATCACCTCAATGCCCAAGAAATAATGCAGCTCTCCCAAATCCTTCATCTCAAACTTCTGCTTCAATAGCATTTTCACATGAAGGATATCTTCATCACTGTCACCTGTCATAATCAAATCATCAACATAAATGACAAGTAGCATAATACCTTTCTCTGTTTTTCTCACATAAAGTGAGAAATCTGCCTTGGAAATCTGAAAGCCAATAGTGACAAGATACTGTCCTATCTTGTCAGACCATGCTCTAGGTGCTTGCTTCAAGCCATACAAGGCTTTCTTCAACCTGCAAACAAACTCAGGATGAACAGCATGCACATAACCTGGTGGCTACTCCATATAGACCTCTTCTTGCAAGTCACCATGCAAGAAGGCATTCTTTACATCCATTTGATGTAAAGACCATTCCTTTGATGCAGCCATAGCAATGACTGCTCTTACGGTTGCCATCCTTGCAACCGGACTGAATGTTTCTTCATAGTCAATGCCATATGTTTGTGCATACCCCTTGACTACTAATCTTGCCTTGTATCTGTTCACAGAACCATCTGCATTGTGCTTCACTTTATAAACCCACTTACAGCCAATTGCATTTTTACCTTTAGGCAAAGGTACCAATTCCCATGTAGCATTTGCTTCCAAGGCATCCATTTCTTCATCCATGGCTTTCTCCCATTTTTCTTTTCCCATGGCTTCCTCAAAAGAAGTGGGTTCTGGTTCCTGTATCACTTTAACCATATATGCATAGTGAATGGCTGTAAATCCATCATATTTCAGCCTATCCACAGGATACCTAGCTCTCGTAGACCTGCGCAAAGTAGGTTCACTCCCAGGTGCTCTCAAAACATCCCTGGTCTTCCTTACTCCAGGTGTAACAATAGAAGGAATACCCAACTCATCATCAATGCTCTGTTCTGAGCCACTGGATTCACCATCCACATAAGAGTGACCTGCATTCACATCAAACATGGGCTGATCAACCTTCTCTTTTCCTTTTCGTGATACCTACATACCACTATCTGCATTGCTTTGAGAAGATTCTCCTGATCTCAATCTGCCTGTCCATGGCGAAGAATGTGAACCACTGCTAGAGGACGCTCCAGGTCCACTAATATTTTGTGACTGCTGCTGTGAATTTTGTGCAGCATTACCATTTTGTGCATCTACATCATCAATCACATTTACTGGTTTATACCAGCTACTCATCTCATCAAAAACAACATCTCTACTCACTGTAAACTTACGAGTAGAAGGGTTATAGCATCTATACCCTTTTTGCTGTAGAGAGTAACCAATAAAGATGCACTTCTCAGCTTTTGGATCCAACTTGGATCTCAACTCATCTGGCACATGTACATAGGCAATGCAACCAAAAATTTTCAAATGAGAAATATCTGGTTTCCTACCAGTATACCTCTCCTCTGGAGTCATTCCATGTATTGCTGCAGTGGGAGTCCTGTTCATTATGTAGACTGCTGTAGCAACTGCTTCAGCCCAATAAAAATCTGGCAGGTCTTTTTCATTGAGCATGGCACGAGACACCTCTCCAATATGTCTGTTTTTTCTTTCTACAATTCCATTTTGCTGTGGGGTATGACTGCATGAATATTGCTGCTTTATGCCATGCTCCTGCAAGAACCTTGCAAACTCATTTGAGAGGTACTCTCCCCCTCCATCTGACCTTAGGCATTTTATTTGCAGACCTGTTTCTTTTTCAACCATAGCTTTAAGAGTTTTGAAATGCCCAAAAACTTCACTTTTCTTTTTCATAAAATACACCCAAACTTTTTTGCTATAGTCATCAATAAAACTGACAAAATAATGACAGCCTCCAAGAGATGCAGCTTTACAAAGGAATTTTTCCAATCTGCACAATAGGATGTGCAGTATCATCACCAGTCTCCACAAATCCTGGTTTTTGCATTTTCCTTGCATCCTCCATCCATTCTGCATGACCTGTCATGTGGTTTGATGCACCTGAGTCAACATACCATACATCGCTGCTTTCTTCTGCACTTGTCACAGAATTGTTCATGTGCTGCACCATAAACAAATGCTCATTTCTGTCATCACCCTGTCTACTAGAAGATGCATAATTTCCTTGTTGCAGTTTTCCATTCATGATGTCATTCTGCTTTTTATAGCAGTCTTTAGCCATATGACCCATTTTACCACAATAGTAGCATTCAACATTACTGTTTGCATTTTGACCTCTTTGCCATCCACCACGACCTCTTTGGCTCCCCCTGCCTCTAGAGTTACCACGTCCTCCTCCATAGGACTGGTTTTCTTGAGTTTTCTGCATATTCTGATTTCTACCACGGCCTCCAAATCGGCCTCCTCTACCTCTGCCTCTACCTCTTCCAGCATTTGAGTAGAAGACAGCTTCTTTTGAAGTTCCTCCTGAAGAAGATGCACCACCATTTCTCTGCTCCTCAGAAATTAGAAGAGCAATCAACTCCTCAAAATCAGGAAATCTTTCACGGACGGAAATGGATGTCCGAAACTGCGCATAATCCTTTCCTAGACCATTCAAGGTCACAGAAACTAAATCATCATCTTCCACTGGCGACCCAATGGAAGAAAGTGCATCTGCAATCTTCTTCACCTTCATGTGGTAGTCATTGATGCTCATACTTTCTCTTTGCACGTTATGTAACTCTTGCTTGAGCTGCATTTTCCTGGCTTGCGTATTTGTGCTATACATTTTTGACAGAGTATCCCATGCCTCCTTTGGCGTACTTGCATCCTGAATATGCACAATCATAGAGTCTGAAATACTGATAGACAGCCAGTACATAACTTTCCTGGCTCTCTCATGCCATGCTTTGAATGCCTGCATTTGTTGTTGATTGGGAACATCAGGAAGAACTGGTTCTTCATTTCCTGCAACAAATTCCCAATATCCTTTTCCCATAAGGAAATTCGTCATTCTAAACTTCCATGCTTGGAAGTTGTTCTTGTCAAGCTTTTCAGTGACAATCTGTGAAAGAGAATCAGACGCCATTACAGAACACTGCAAAAAATTCTGTCACTGCAAAAAACACAGCTTCACCCTCACAAGGGCAAATCTGCAAAACTGGCGAAAGTGGTATTTGACCACACAGTCACTTCCTAGTGACGATTTTGCATCAACAGGCAACAGGGATGATTCTGTAACTCCCAATGTCTCTGCGCACAAGCATACGATGCAATTTCTACAGAAACTTTTCACCGACCTGTAGAACAGTGGCTGCACAGCATAAAACTGGGCCTTTTCCTGAGTGCGTGCAGAAAACTTCCGCCTCCAAAACAGGCCCCGAAATGGCCTCAAATCAAAAAAACAAGGTCGCCAAGAGCTAAAGCTCTAACCCGCAGCATATACTGCCCTCTTGCTTCACCGCGAAGGGCGTCTCAACCTGAGACAATGCACTCCTGCAATTTCCGGCTGTGCTACCTGCAGAGATCTGCTCCCAAAACAGAAAATGAAAGCAACACTGCTCCTCTTACCAGATCACCACGAGCTTGGCTTGCTTTCTTGAGCTCCTTACCACGAACAAGGCTCTGATACCATGTCAAGATTGTGGGAGAGAAGGAAGGAGTCTCACTTGAAGCTTTCTTGCTTGCACAATGGGGGAATACACACAAGGGTGGAGGCTGAAAACAGTTTTCCTCTTCTTAGTTGTGTAAGCCAAAAGAACTCTTTTACAAAGAAATAGAAGAACCCTATATATGGGTCTCAAACCAAACTCAACTAACTAAGGTGGCATACTAACCAAGCCACGAACTAGAGTAGATAAGGATAGCTATCATGTAGCTATTATTCATGGGCGGTATACCAACCGCATCTGCAACTAACACGTCGGTGACATAAATGCACAACGGTCACCCTGGCATATCACGAGTGGAGCTCGATATCTCAACAAAAAGGGCCTTATAGAATCCTAAGGGAAAAACTCCAGAGGGGGGGGGGAAAGGAGACCCTAAGGGAGCCTTTAGGGAGGAGTTTTTTTAAAAGGGAAAAAAAAGTGGCCTTTAACGCTATAGAAAAGGGGCCAAAGGCCCTTAAGGAAAAATTGGAGGGAGTGAGGGGGGGGGGGGGTAGGTAACCCCAAAGCCCACGGGAAGAGGGGCTTAGGAAGCCCCCCTTGGAAGCTTCTAAGCTTCTAGGAGCTCACGACCATGTGGAGGGGGAGGTTCAGATCTCCACATGGGGGGGGGGAGGGGGGGAGACGTCGAATCATGGTGACTAGCGTAGGTTCAGGCGGCGGTGATCAGGCGAACTGGCAGGAGGACGGAGGCTGAACGACGGCGGCTGACTGGCGTGGCAGCTCACGGCTCCCCCAGGGTGGACTGGCAGCGACCTCCTTAGCCTCTCCCTCACGCATTCAAAATGGCGTTCGGCTTCATGGCGGCCATTTCTTTCCTCTCAGGGCTTCACTCTCTGCGTAGAGCCTTTTTTCCTCCTCTCCCCTTGCACCTCCCCTAGTTTATATAGGTAGGGCAAGGGAATCCTCCCTCCCCTGCGTGGCCGCGCCATGGCGATTTGTTGCCAGCGAGCTCCACCGAGGAGCTTTTACATGCATTCTATTCCCCTCCCCCTCCAGCACGACTATCAGCTGGGAGGGGATAAGGAAAACAAATTTGCCATTATCCTACTAGATTATCAAAATGCAATATTGTTATCCCCACTACTTATAAAAGGGGGGTTCATGCGTGATTGGTAGTGTTCGGTGTGTTACACCAGAAGAGGCTGAAAATGAAGGAAATGGCATTGTCAAGAAGGGGAAAATTCAATGGATGTTTTTCAAAGTTCCTTCTTCCACTGAAGAGTTGGAATTTCTCATTATCAAAGCCACTTTCCACAAGAATTTCATCCCACAATGGCGGAAACATATCACCATCATGATGCATGCTCTAAGTAGTGGACTGTTTCCTCTTCCTATTGAAGCAGCAGAAACTTGCATCTTGGTGGCAAACTATTTGGGAATAAACTGAAGAGTAGAAACAGAGAGAATGACCATTCATGGAAGATTTGGCATTCATTAAGAAGTTTCCAAACATCAAGTGGGAAATTGTGAAGAAGCTTCAGGAGTCTTGGTCTGTGGAGGTTCACGAAGACAAGAAGGAAAAGAGTTGGAACTTGTTCGTGGATGCTCAACAGCAAGATACGTGGGATGCTTGGTGCACTGATGTCCAATTAGCAACCCACTGGAAGTGGGTAGACATAGTGTTTTTCACAACATACACTGTTGAAACCCTCAGAAGTTGGCATTATTATAATGATGCAACAACAATCCCAAGAAGAGTGAGTTTTGATACTTTCAGAATGGAATGTCTTCCCCTCTGTAGTGGTTTGAAAGCCAAATTCAAAGATGTTGAAAAGAAGGAAGTAGAAGAGATGTTGGCCAGAGAATCCTCCAGAGACTGAATCCCCCTCTGATACTATCCTGTTGACTACAGACCAATTGGTTGAAGCCAACCCCCTGATGAATGATGCAATAAAGAGACAAGTGTTAGAATGAATCCAAAGGTATGTGAGAAGAGAGAAGGGAAAAATCAAAGCTAAGAACGAGCTTGCAGCAGAAGCCTCCTTTGACACCCTAAAAGCACTCTTTACAGAAGTCCCCATGGCGACTCAAGGTCCCCTTCCTAGTCAAATTCATCCTGAAAATATTGATGACATGCCAGCAAATGCAATCCCATTGCCAGTTTTTAAGGGAGAGTACAATGAAGACCTTGATGTTCATGTAGCAGAATTCATGGTAGCATGTGTGCATAACAATGCCAGAACCCCTGAGCATTGGTTAGCAATATTCCCTGCCACTTTCAAAGGCGCGGCATTTCAGTGGTATGAGAAACAAGGAGCAGGAACTTTTGGTACATGGGACGACCTGAAGTTGGCCTTCCTCACTAAATTCAAGTGTGAAGATTTTGAAGAGCAGATGTGAGAGGAGTTCATGAACCTAAGTCAGTCCTCTGGAGAAAGAGTAGAAGCTTATGTCTTGCGAATGGAATCCATCCTAAAGAGTGGACTAAATTCAAGCATGAAGATTTTGAAGAGCGGATGCGAGAGGAGTTTATGAACCTAAGTCAGTCCTCTAGAGAAAGAATAGAAGCTTATGTCTCACGAATGGAATCCATCCTGAAGAGATGGACTAACCATCATTTGGACAAAGGAATCCAAAAAAGAGTGTTTCTCAGATGCCTACAACCAGAAGTTTGCAAGTTCGTAGAATTGAGAAGACCAGTCAATCTGCAAGTTGCAGTGGAAGGTGCAAGATTGTATGACGAAGTTGAAGCAAGGTTGTCAATGATTCCAAGAAGAGGAGTCTTACCTCCTCCCATGCTAGGAATGGTATACCCACCAAATGCAGTCCCAGGGACAGTTCCCTACCCCTATCCCCAGATGCAAATAGTGCCACAGTATAATGCACCTAATCCAGTGCGGCCACCACAAATGGCAGTGCCTCAAATGATGGTTCAACCACAACAACAGTGGCCTCAAACAGTTCCTCCAATGGTGACTCAATAGCAGTGGAATCCTACCAACTGGAATCAACAATCCCAAGTCTCAGCAGGAGCTCTGAATCAGAACCAGAACAGAGGACCTTCTGGATCAATCCAACCAATGTATGCAGTAATTAGAGAAGCTTTCCAAAACCCTACTACAAGCACTTCAGGAGGTGAAAATCTGAAGGACTACTTATCCAACTCAGTTGCAAGTATCAAGAAAGAGCTTCTAGATGTGATTACAGAGCAGCTACAGACGCTAAAGGTGAATACCGCCAATATATCCACTCCTGTGGGAGCTGGAAGAGATGTGATGCGCTCTAATACATGGTGTGGAAAGTGTCATCAAGCGAGACATCTAGCCACTGAATGTACCCAAAAACCAACCATTCCTGGAGCCTTTTGTTCCTACTGTTTGTGGAAGAACCATACAGAGGATATTTGCTCTCTAAAAGAGATGCATGAATGAAGACAGAAGGATGAAAATGCAAGATTCAACTTACTAGAATCCAAAATGACAACACATGATATTGGACCAAAGCCTAGGGATTTTGGGCATAATTTTGGTCCAAGGAGGTTTCCCTCTCAAAGTTACAGAGGACGACAGTCTGGTGGTGGTCAGAGATCAAAGGTGGAATGTTATAGGTGTGGAGAAAAGGGTCATATCTCCCCGAATTGTCCAAACCCTAGACGATCTGTGGATTACAAGCCCTTATGCAACCGATGCAAAGGAGAAGGCCACACTGCAAAGGACTGTCCAAGTCCAACCCCTATAAAGGCCAATGGCACTAATAGCCAACAGAAGGTACAAGAGCCTACCTCCAATTTGGTAGAGTTGGAAGTTGCTGGTGTTATGCGCACCAAGAAAGACGAACCAGTTGTTTAGAACGAAAATGACTCTCCTACCAAGACTGTGAAGTTCAACCTGTCAACAGAGGGACAGAGCACTATAGAATAGAACAGTGTAGTACAAAGCACTGTAGCACCACAGAGAGCTACATAGACAGTCCCAGAGACATGACCAAAGGTCCAAGGGATAGATGATACAGAAGCACCTCCAGAAACAGAGGAAGTGCCGATGCTACAATTATTAGAAGAAAAAGAAAAAATAAAAATGGGTGTAGCCTCTCTAGAAGGACCTCCAGAAACAAAGGAAGTGCCGATGCTGCAATTATTAGAAGAAAAAGAAAAAATGAAAATGGGTATAGCCCCATTCCCCAGTCAGCTAGAGAAGCCTGTGGGTCCTATTAAAGATTATGACTTGGTCAAGGACCTAGACACTTTTAAACCAAACTTAACATTCTGACAGTTGCTGATGTTGTCTCCCAGCTGCCGAAAGAAATTCAAAAGCATCTTGACAAGAAGGCGTGGACTAAGGATTGTTCCTTCAATAGCGACCAATACCAATAAGGCTCGAGAGCCTGTAAAGGAAGTAGATGTGGCTAATTCCTTCCTAGATCTTGGAACCCCAAAGATTAGTGTGTGGATAGAAGGATGCTTCATTTCAGATGCATTGATTAATGGAGCCTCATCAGTAAACATAATGACAGATGTGACAATGAAGGACTTAGGGTTACAAGGAATTCAGCCTACACAGTGGCTTATCAAATTGGCAGACCAAAGCAAAGTCAAACTGTTGGGCATCCTCCCATACGTAAAAACAACCTTTGCAAGAAGAGACTATTGGCTGACATACCTAGTGGTCAAACCAAATTATTATGGGACCTCATACCCTCTGTTGTTGGGAAGACCTTGGCTTTTTGAAGCAAGAGCTAGGACAGACTGGTTCAAAGGAACCCTAACCCTGGGCAAAGGACCCAACAAAGCGGTGTTAAAGTTATATGGATCGCAAAAAGGCAATGGATCCACATCCATTGAAGTAATAATTGGCTCTTCTAACGAGGTAACAGATGGTACATTAGGAGATGAAGAGGCTATTAAGCAAATCTTTCCTAAGAAAACAGAGGCACAGTCCCTAACAGTGGGCACTGTAAGCCAATTGCCAAGGGAACTAAAATCCTTGTCCATGGGTGAATACCTCTTGCCTCAACTAGAATTAACTTTTGAAATTACCTCTGACAATGAAATAGAAGCATGGATGTACTGTTCTCCCTGTTACGTGACAGTCGCAGAGATAGAACAGAGACAGTACAATTACAGAGCAGAGGTACAGAGGCAGAGTAGATACAGAACAGAGACAGAGTGGATACAGAGACAGTCACAAAGACAGTAACAGATACAGAGCCAAAGCCAGAGCCAGAGCTAGAATCAGAGTCATAAGCTGTAACATAAGCAAAAGTAGATGCAGAGGCAGAAGATATGTTCTTCTCTTACAGAGCTTCTACAGAAGCACAGACAGAGCCTCTAGAGGACGAGGATGAAAATGATGAGGAAGAAAATAAAGCAGGTTATGAAAGTGCAGATGAAGAATTCCCTCTGATAGAGGATGATCTTGTTGATGTCCCTACAGAGACCTCAAAGGCCAAAGATCTTCGGGTGCTAGATGGAATGACTATGGTTCCATTTGGGTTTATCAATGGACCACAAAGTATGCAGAATCTGTATAAGCAATGGATTAAAGGCATAAAAATTAAGTTCACCAATGGCTCCTGTCACCCTGACCGTTCAGTCCAAAGAAAAGATGATGATGATGCCCCCTGTCAACAGAAGCCAAAGCCCTCAGAGCCACGGACTCTAGAAGGTCCGTGCTATGTGACATTCCTGGATGTATCCTCTGAAGATGAATCCCTAAGTCCAGAAGAGATCACCACTCACACAGAAGAAAACAAAGCTCTGATACCCTTCCCGCAACCTCAACAGACAAATGAGTCATCTGTTCCGAAGGAGGACACTGGCTCTAGTGGAACATCAGATGAGGATACTACTCTCTTGAAATAGTCAGACCTCTATCCCGAAGCAATCCATGGGACATTTATCCGCGAAGTGGAAGGTGAAAGACAAGTAACGTTCTTAGATACTGAAGGTACTAAACGTCACCTGAAAGTGGGTCTCAATCTTTCAGAAGAAGAACTAGTGGTCCTGCGAGATCTACTAAAGGAGAACTTAGATGTGTTTTCTTGGTCATATAAAGACCTAAAGGGGATTGATCCCACAGTATGTCAATATCACATTGACCTAGAGCCTGATGCCAAACCTGTAAGGTAAAGACAAAGGCGTATGAATCCTAATTACTCTGCTCTGGTGAAGGCCAAATTATTGAAACTTCTTGAAGTAGAGTTCATTTATCTCGTGGCTAACAGTGAATGGGTTTCGCCCATTGTGGTAGTACCCAAGAAGAACGGGAAACTTTGAATATGTGTCGACTTTTGAAAGCTCAATTCGAAGACAAAGAAGGGTCATTTCCCTATCCCTTTTACAAACCAACTGTTGGACACAGTGGCAGGCCATGAGCTGTATTTCCTCTTGGATGGATTCAGCGGAGATAACCAAGTCCAAATCGTAGAAGAGGACCAATCCAAAACAACCTTCACCACAGAATGGGGGACCTATGCCTATAGAGTGATGCCATTTGGGCTCTGTAATGCTCCTACTACCTTCCAATGAGTAATGATGGCTGCCTTTCAAAATCATCTGCATGATTTCATTGAGGTGTATCTTGATGACTACTATGTCTATAGTTTGATCTGTGAGCATTGGGGACACCTAGAGCAATGTTTTGACAGATGCCAAAAGTATGGGATTTCTCTCAACCCCGACAAATGTGTCTTTGGCGTCTCCTTAAGAGTTATTTTGGGCCATATTGTCTGTGCACAAGGAAGTGCAACAGACCCGACAAAGATTGAAAAGATTACGGCTTTAACAGCACCAACAAACCTCAAGCAATTAAGAGGATTTCTTGGACATGTGGGCTACTATAGAAGATTCATTGCACATTTTGCAACCAAGGCAGCCCCTTTGCACAAGATCCTAAGGAAAGAAGCTGATTTCCTTTGGACTGATGACTGTGAAGAAGCCTTTACTATCCTAAAACAGTGCTTTATCCAAGCACCTATCTTACAGCCTCCTGATTGGACGAAGAAGTTCCATGTGCACACAGATGCATCAATCGAAGGGCTAGGTGATGTCCTATGTCAAAAGGGCCCTTCTAAATTAGATCAACCAATATATTATGCAAGACAAAAGGTCACTGATAGGGAACGGAACTACACAGTGTGATAGAGCTTGAATGCTTAGCAATGGTGTTTGCACTAAAGAAGTTTCGACACTGTCTACTGTCAACACATTTCAAGTTCTATGTGGATCATGAAGCCCTGTCCTTCTTGATGAACAAAGCATATGTTAAAGGATGACTGATGAGATGGTTACTCCTATTCCAAGAGTTTGATTTTGAAGTGGTCACTAAGCCTGGCCGTTCCCATGTCCTAGCTGATCATCTATCACGAATCCCTCAACCAGAAGAAGAGGAACACGATGATCCAGACCTTCCTGATGCTTCCTTGTTTCTAGTTGAAACATCTACTCCCTAGTATGCAGACATACCCAACCTCCTGGAAACTCAACAGTATTCTCTTGGCATCTCAAGCCGTGAGAAGAAGAAGCTTCTGTTAGAATCAGCCCCCTACACCTTGCTAGGCGGTGCACTGTACAAGAGAGGCAAAGATGAAGTATTGCGAAGATGTGTTGTAGGGGATGAAATTGGCATACTATTGAAAGCATGCCATGACGAACCCTATGTGGACACTTCGCGGGAAAAGCGACACCCAGGAAGGGCTCTACTAGCAGGATACTGGTGGCCGACCCTCCACAAGGGTGCATATGATTACAACAAGAGATGTGATGCTTGTCAACGAATGGGGAAACCCACCAAAACAAGTGCCATGCCACTGCAACCCATTCTTCCCCTAAAGCCATTCGAGAAGTGGGGGATCGATTTCGTGTGTCCCATTGATCCACCCACCAGACAGAAGCAGAATAGATACATCTTAGTATGTACGGATTATGTCACAAAGTGGTGTGAAGCTAAAGCTCTGAAGTGGGACGATGGTAACAGCGTAGCCCTATCCCCTTGAGCTGGTAAGTGACAGAGGTACTCATTTCCTTGATAGAATCATGGAGGAGCTGACTAAGCTGTATAAGATCCGCCATCGCAAGTTCACCCCTTATTACCCTAGAGCCAATGGCCAAGTTGAAGTCACTAATCGCATCCTCTGCTCAATTCTGATAAGAACAATTGCCGCACATCGTCGCGACTGGGATGATCAACTTACAGAGGCCCTCTGGGCGTACAGAACCTCTCATAAGGCAGCTACGAGATAGACCCCTTTCCAGCTAGTGTATGGTACAGAAGTCGTCTTCCCTATTGAGTTGGAATTGCCCTCTTTACGAGTGGCAGTTAAAGAACTCTTGGGAGATAGTGAGTCACTGCAATGCCGTCTCTTGCATTTGGAATGCTTGGATGAGATATGGTGGATGGCCTTATAGTGCATGGAAACCACTCAAGCGCGACAGAAGGCCTATCATAATAGTTCCATCAAGCACAAGGAGTTCAAAGAAGGTGATCTTGTCCTAGCCTATGATTCGAGATTTGGCAAGTTTCCTGGCAAGCTTCAACAACGGTGGATGGGCCTGTACAAGGTACTTTCTGTCAATCCTAACGGATTCAGGTGCAGAACGTTATTGCCTCTGATGATCCTTTCCTAATCAATGGCTATCGCCTGAAGAAGTACTTCCCTCCCTGGGGATCTTGACAATCACAGTCGACCTATCCCTTCCCTTTTGGGCATCACACTGTCCTTCTTGTCTTGCTTTTGATAGCCCTTATGATTCTCCTCATAAGGCGGTCTCGTTCTAATAACCCCTCGCATAAACATCTTAACATGACATTGTTCTCTTCTCGTCTAATGCAACAACAGTGGCGAGGTTGGTCTTGATATATGGTATTTTTACCATTCTCTTTATTTAAAAAAAAAACAAAAAG
The DNA here is from genome assembly GCF_053477565.2 of Lygodium microphyllum. NCBI lineage: Eukaryota > Viridiplantae > Streptophyta > Polypodiopsida > Schizaeales > Lygodiaceae > Lygodium > Lygodium microphyllum. The sequence continues at coordinate 49,662,224 of NC_141150.1, read as the reverse complement.
AAAAAGAAGAAAAAATTTAAAAAAAGAAAAAAGAAAAAGAAAAGAAAAAAACAAATAAAACTATTATGGGAGAAAAGAAAGAAATTCCCTATCATAACAGGCCTCGTTCCAAGAAAAGGTGGAAACTGTAAAATATTACACGGCGCAGCGAACAGAATCTGAGAAAGAGATAGAGAGTACACAATAGATAAGAGGAGAATCAGTAAATTCTTTAACTCCAAACAACTGATACAAAGATGGCTCTGTCCACCCGTGCGCTTCCACTGTGTGAAGCTTAGATGGCGATCTAGACAGAAGATAGGTGAAGAGCTTAAGGCTAGCTGGAACAACAACTCTGACTGGGTGAAAGATGAGTGAGTGATGGCTGCGAAGGGGTTTAGCTTTTATAGCCCGCGAAGGTCGTTAGGTCGACCTGCTGACCAACCTACCATATGAGCCTCCACTAGTCGGCCAGGGAATATTCCAGGGAATATTCCCTTTACCATCGGGCCGGGGGCGCTGCCCCTGGACCCCCACCAGGGGCCGCTTCTGCGGCCCCCGGACCCCACAATAGGGGCCCCTTTTAACTCCCTTACCACGCAACTCAATGCAATGTGCCTCGAGTTGCTACTAGCTTAACCACTCCGTCTAACCCAAAGATTAGACCCACAATAGTCACCTTTTTGCCATCCGGTCACATAGACCTCATCTGATATACAAGTCAGGACTCAACCAATGTCCGGGCTCACATTTGGCTTCTCCTCATAATGGGGGCCTTACAACTTTGAGCACCATGGATCATTGGTAGCACCTAATGAGGGTGGGGCATTTATCATATCTAACAGAAACACCCTTGGGCAAGAAGCTAACTGTGGAAAAGGTGGTAATACCTCACAATTCAGAATAGCTGACTCATCACCAGTAGATCCTCGTCAGCAAGTAATTCGAAATCACCTCCCTTGGTGCGCTGTCTCTGCAATATCAGTCCCGTCTGCCCTTCTTAACAAATGACCTTTCTTACAAATCATTGAAGTACGAGACTTGTTGGCTACCTCCCTGGGTACGCCTCGTCTTCAAGATCCTCATGACAACAACAACTGACATGATCTTCATCACCAACCCCTTGAGTGATGTGAGCTTTCATCCTAACAGGATGGGGACGTGAGTATGGGCTGCCCTCTGTATCTATCAGAGAGTGAGAGAGAGGGTGGGGTGAGTGACCAGTTTTTCCCTTCCAATCAAATGAGAGGTGCAGATGTGTGAACGAAGTGTTGCATGCACAGGATGGGCCTCTGAATGCACAAAGCATGATCTGTGTATGTGCACTGCACCATAAGGCTCCCTGTGTTAGCAGATATTAGTCAGCTCATGGTGTGAGTCTGTGTGCAGAGGCTGGGCATTTTATGTAGCATTTTATGCAGTATTTTATGGCACATTTTTGTGGCTATTTATAGGGCTCCTCCTCCACAGTCTTTGGTGCTTCAGCCATCAGTGGAGATCCTTCTGGGAGAGAGGAGCCGGTGCTGAGGAGCCCACGCAGCCAGTGACTCACCGTTGTATGCTGCTGTCTCGTGTTCGATATGGATTCCATTTCCCGAGCATACATCTGAGTTCTCATCTGTCTACTGTGTTCATTCTTTCTTTCTTTCTTCTGTCTTGTGTTTCAGCATTTATTTCAGCATATTCTTTACGCTTCCATTGCTGCACCACTTCTGACATGGTATCAGATTTCAGGCTGCAACCTATTTGTGCTGTGTTTTCTTGCTGATTTCAGGATTTACACCCTTCTTGCTGATCAGCCAGCTGTCCTTCCTGCTGGCGCCTGCTGATTTGCTGCTGGCGACAGTGTTTCAGCATTTGCGTTTTGCGTTTTTCTGGACAGATTTGCGTTTACTGCTGTTCCACTCTTTGCTGCCCGTGTTTCCTTCATCAACCTGCTGGCAACAGTCTTTAGACCCTGTTTCTTCAGTTTGCAGCCTGCGTTTTGCTGTTTACAGCATTATTTTTGCCTGTTTTTCTGATTATTCAGGCCGTTTTTGCTGTTTTTGGCAGTTTTTGACTGATTTTTTCACTTTGTGCAGCAGCTTTTGGCTTATTTTGGTCAGCCTTTGGGTTATATTGCATGTGAACTCACTATTTTTGGTGTTTTTGGTTGCGTTTTGGCTGTGCTCACTCTCCCAACGACTTTCTTTTCTTCTACTTCTCTTCTTATCCTCTCCATATGGCTCCTCCGTGCACTTTCTACAAGCTCCCCCCGGAGTTTGATGGAGTGGCCAATGCTTTGCGGGCGCAGACATCATCGACTCCTGTCAGTTTTACACATATGACCTCGATGCTTCTTGAGCATGAGGCATCCTTGAGATTACAGGGGCGGCTTCCGGCACATTATGGAGGTGAGGCTTATGTAGCTTCAGAGAGGGGTGACGGGAAGAAGAAGTCGAAGGCCCAGTGTTACCACTGTGGCAAGAAGGGACATTTGCGGAAGGACTGCAAGAAGTTAGCGGCTTCCAGGAAGAAGGAGCAGAAGACGAAGCGGGATGCTGACTCTACCGATGAGTCCTCTCCTTCATCAGCCTCCGCCTCCGATCCTCCGACCAAGGAGAAGTCCAAGGCGCGGAAGGGATCCTCTTCTTCGGATCGCGGGAAGGGCTTGGTGGCCCCTTCCTCGGCTGCTTTCTAGTGGTGGTGATGCGGTCATCCCTCACGACTCCTCGGTGCCAGAGAGGGAGTGTGAGCGGGTGTTGGTGGGGCTGCAGTGCCTCATCTATATTTTGATACAGGTGCACAGGTTCCAGAGAGGGACGTCCCTGACGCATCGACGGTATCTGGCAGTGAAATCCTAGAGACTGGTGTTGATTTCTGGGTTCATGATGAGCTGTTCTTCTTGACCGAGAGCGAGAGGCTTTCGTCTGGAGCTCACATGAGGGGACACTTTGGTGGTTTGGCCAAAGGCGGGAACTCCATGGTCACATGTTCAGAGACATGTTTGGCAGATTGGCTTTGTATGTCCTGAGTGACATAGGTGACATTACACAGAGAGCTGCTATGAGTCTTCTCTATTTTCAGGTGTTGTTGGTACGATCGACATCGACATCAGATACTCTCCGAGGCTTCTTGGTGGTGGGCTGGCCACTCATCGCTTGGACATCCATGGTCCTTCTGGTGTTTATTTGTTGTGTAGTTTATGATTCTCCATCATTGTACTATTTCATTGTATCCGATCACACATGATCTGAGAGAGGGTGTTAGCAGATATTAGTCAGCTCATGGTGTGAGTCTGTGTGCAGAGGCTGGGCATTTTATGTAGCATTTTATGCAGTATTTTATGGCACATTTTTGTGGCTATTTATAGGGCTCCTCCTCCACAGCCTTTGGTGCTTCAGCCATCAGTGGAGATCCTTCTGGGAGAGAGGAGCCGGTGCTGAGGAGCCCACGCAGCCAGTGACTCACCGTTGTATGCTGCTGTCTCGTGTTCGATATGGATTCCATTTCCCGAGCATACATCTGAGTTCTCATCTGTCTACTGTGTTCATTCTTTCTTTCTTTCTTCTGTCTTGTGTTTCAGCATTTATTTCAGCATATTCTTTACGCTTCCATTGCTGCACCACTTCTGACACCCTGGCCTTCCTTCTTGCATTGTATGCTGGCACAGGGTGGGATGTACCTGTGGGATGCACAGTTGCACCATCAATTGCGCACAAGGTATACAACCTCTGCACAAGTGACAGTGAGGATTACATCAATGGGTTTCAGGAATGGGCTGCCCTTTGTATCTATCAATAGAGTGTGAGACAGAGGGTGGGCTGAGTGTGACTGGTGTTTCTTCAATCAATTATTAAGAGGTGAGGATTGAGGGACGTTACGACCTTTGGAGTCAGGTACGTTCCCATTTCCCTATGCACCCATGGGCTGGGTTTCTGCCATCAGCACAGGACACATCACTCTATTCTATACACTGCACTGCAAGGCTCCTTGGCCTTCCTACTTGCACCTATGCCAGACGGGTTGGACACACTGTTGCACCATTAATTGTGCACCCTAGCATACTCTCTCTACACCATTCCTTTGTCAATTTCTAAACTCGGTGTGAGCTCTGGGTTTCATCATTATTTCCTCGAGTGATGTTAGTAATGGGGCGAGTGAGTGCTCTTTCATTCCATTTGAGTGATCGTGAGTTGAGTGCAATATTCTTCGCCATCGCTGAATTTTTTGCGATTCCTTCAACTAGCTACCTCCATGGGTGTTGCCGCGTGGTCCCTGCCACAAAGGACATTGGATGAGTGATGTGAAGATACCTTGTTACCTCGTGGAGCCGACGACGACACCAAACGCAACCTCAATAGTCGGCATTCCTCCTCATCAATATGGGTCAAGTTTTTCTAATCCTACACCTTCTGTTTTTTAGTGACGGTTATGTCTTAAGTGTGGGGACGTCGTGGTTGGTCTGATGTGTGGTACTAGGTCCTTGATTATTCGGTTCTCCCTTCCTGTTATGGTTTTAAGTGTGGGGACGCGTTCCTGTGCATCCATGTTGCATACCCCCATGCAAATACCCTGTTCTGATTATGCATTTCCGTCAAGACTTCATTTTATCCTGGTGGGGTCCCTTTCCCACCCTTTCGTTTGATTTTACCCTGTCCTCGGGGTTGTTCTTTGTGACCGTTTGCCATCATTCTTTGTTTTGTGATTTTTCCATACGAACGGATCTTATTTTCATCAGAATCTCAATCCAACCTTATAGCCTTGTTTTTCTCTTTGAATTGTCTATTTTTCCTTTTTACCAACCCCTATTCCGACAGACAATTCTCAAGTTATTAATTTTTGAAGCAATTCTTGTAAAATGGACGGTTTTCCATGTGAACACATCTTTATTGCTTTGTAACTATGATCTGATGTATCAAGCATGTCCTACCCTTCCCCCTAACATTTTTCCTTTTTACTCCCTATCATTCCGATGCACGATTCTTCCGTTATTAATTTTTGCAGGTTTTCAGGCCCTTTTTCGTGCTTAATTTTCACATTTTTTCATGTGAAACTGTCTTATTTTCACCGGAATTCCAGTTTAATTTGACAACCATGTCCTGCTAGTCTTTCCTCCACTTTTTCCTTTTTGCTCTCCCCTCGGATTTTAAGATATTCATTTTTCCGAGTGTTTTTGGGTGTATTTTTTGTGTTTTTTTCACGTGAACCCCTCCTAATTTCCCCGAAACTAAGTTTTGATGTGCCAATCCCATGTATCCCTTTCTTCCAGACATTTTTTCTTTTTATTATCCTCTATTTCGGCTCACGGTTCTTCTCATATTAATTTCCGAGTCCATTTTCTGGCCCATTTTTAGGGTTTTTCCCATGTGAACGCGTGCTTTTTCTATTGGAATTGTGTTTTGTCGTGATAGGTTCCCGGACACATTGTTTTGCACACTTTTTCTTCTTTTTGCACTTCGTTTCGATGCGTGGGTTTTTCGATATTAATTTTTTCGAGTGTTTTCGGATTTATTTTGTGTGTTTTTTCCATGTGAACACCCTGATTTTGCACCGGACCCGGTGTTGCATGTTTCCAACATTTTTCCCTCATCTCCTGACACATTTTTTCTTTTTACGAATTTTTGATCCGCCAAACGGTTTGGATTTTGTTAATTTTTATTCCTTTTTCCCGTTAACCGTGTTTCTCGCCTCGCGCATGAACGCGCCTGTGTTTGGTTTTATGCGCCTCGCGACGCCCCCGTGGCGTTTGTGGCTTGCGCATCACTGTCCCTGCCCGTTTGGCCTCGTCACTGCAAAAAAAAATTTATCCCTACCCACGCATGCGCATGGGTCGGAGATGTATTTCTTGCCCCTCTAGTTTCCTTATTATTATTATTATTATTATTTATTTTCCATTTATTTTTTTTTAAAAAAAGAGAAAAACAAAGAAAACGAAAAAAAAAGAACACAAAACAAAAAATAGACCACAACAAAACTATATTTAAAACTTTAAAAATTACAAATTAAAAACAAAAAAAACACAAAAAATAAAAATAAAAAAATTCTTACCTGCTAGACCGTTGCTTCTCTCCACGCCTCGTCCTTCCCTTATTCCTTTTCCTTGTTGTCACCATCACCTGCCCCCATCTGCCGCGTCACGTGGCCCTTCAGCGTCCTCCCCACCCTTTAGCCACCGCCCTTACTGCCTGCGGCCCGACCGCCTCCAATGCCTCTGAAACGCCATCCGCTGCCCTCCTCCCACTGCATGTGGTCCAGCCGCCTCCAACACCTACATCACCTCTTCCCCTTCCCCTTCTCTTCTTCCTCCCCTTCTTCCCTCCTCCTCAACCTCCTCCTCTCTCTCCCTTGCTTGTCGCTCCGCCACCTTCATCACCATCGGTCGCTCTGCTGCCTTCATCGCCATCGGTCACTCCACCACTTTCATCGCCATCGGCCGCCGCCGCCTTCATCGCCTTCATCGGCTACCATCGCCCTCAGTGCCATCGGCCGCCCTCAGTGCCTTCTCCTACGCCGCCATCGTCAGTGCCGCCTGTGCCACCCCGTCGTCTGCACCACCTGTGTTGCCCCGTCGTCCACACCGCCTGTGCCGCCTGTCAACCGCTTGTGGTACCTCCTCCTCCTTCTCCAACCGTCGGCGGCTCCACCTCCCCCACCCTCCTTTCTCCTCCTCCTCCCACCACCTCTCTTCCTCCTCCTCCTCCTCCTCCCTCCCCCACCCACTACCTCCACCACCCACCACCACCACCCTGGTTAGTCCATTACTCTAACCCTGATTAGTTATTAATCTACCCTTAATCTAACACTAATTTCACATTAATCTCACCTAATCTAACCTTAGCCCTTCCTAACTAAGGTTAGTTCCCACCCCCTAACCTAACCACAATTAGTTCACCCTAGTTAGTTACTAATTAACTAGGGTTAGTTACTAATTAACTCAGATTAGCTACTAACCTAACTAAGGTTAGTTCCTTAGTCACTAACCTAACTCGAGTTAGTACCCCCTCACCTAACTATAGTTAGTCTCACTAACCTAACTAAGCTTAGTTTCCTACCCACTAACCTCCCTAAGGTTAGTTGACCCCTAACCTTACCCCAGTTAGTTCACCCTACTCACTTAACCCCTAGTTAGTTTACACCCCACTAACTGAACCATGGTTAGTTGACTACCCCTACCTAACCATGGTTAGTTAGTCTAACCACATCTAGTTAGGCCTTGACTAACTACCCTGACTAGACTAACCACCCTAGACTAACCTAACTTACCTAAATTCACTAGACTAGACTAACTCAGACTAACCTAATCAACCCTGACTAACCTAACCAGACCACACTTGACTTACCCTGACTTAACTGACCTACCTAGCCTAACCTGACTTAATTGACCTGACTTGACCTTACTTAACTAACTACCCTAATTTACCTCATTTAATTGATTTAGTTGATTCCAAAAAATTCATTTAAAATTAGAGAAAATTACTAATTTTTTTTGAAAATTTACCAATATTTTTGCATTTGTTTGGAATATTTCAAAGGTGGGAATTAAAACAAAAAAATTATGAAAAATTAAAAATCTGAAAATTCGTTCAAAATTACATGAAAAATGAGTAGAATTCATTAAAAATTAGTAAAAATAGAGAAATAAATTCAAAAAAATTGCATAAACTCCTTGCCCTTTTCCACTAATTTCTCACTTAAAAATATTTTCATAAAAGGCAAAAATATTCTTTGAAGTCAAAAAACCCTAATTTTAATACTACACTTCATACAAATTCCTTTTAAATCCTAAAAAATCAGCTAAAAATCATGAGTGAATTAACATCCATTGTGGACACTTGTTGAATGGCTGAAAATTCATTCTCACACTTCATAAGATATTCATGTGTTATATGTCCTGATTTAATTATTAATTTATTAAAAAAACACACACACAATAGAAAAAAAAACAAAAATAATAATACAAATTAACCAAACCCAAAAATATACACAAAACAAACACACCTAACATACAAAAAAAACAAAATCCAAAATAAAAAATAAAAATAAAATCAAAATCAACAACAACACTAAGGTGCTTTATTTTTTGTTCAGTCAGTGGTCTTTGCTTTTGTTTGACTGGATTCATTGCTTTTGGGGGACTACTCCGTGTGCCTTCAGTCCATTGCATACATACCCCTACCAAGTATTTATTTTGTGAGATTTATTTATTTTTATTATCTCCTTAACCACAATTAATTGCTAAAATAAACTACATTCACTCACCTTTTTCACGGGCATTCGCGCTAAACACGCAATTTAATAATTTAAAAATCAACCAGTCGTTCACTTTGCATGCGCTATGTGCGCTTCAAAGGCACCTTAATTGTTAATAAAAATGAACCAGCCGTCACAAAAAAGCACGCGCTGGCAAAAAAGCGCTCCACATCACTATTAATTTTTAACTAAGGAATTTGCATTTAGAGACCCAGTCTGGGAATCGTAGCCTGGGTTTCGATAAAGCACTGTTCACCCTAATAAATTGTAATTAAAATTTTAAGAAGGAACCACCATTTTCTTATTAAGGTTTATAACTTAATAAAATGTCACCCATTATTAATAATTTCTTAAAATGAACCCTTCATTAAAATAATTCCCCCTCACTGCACTTTTTTCCCTTTTTAATAAACACGCTTCATGGGATGGGTGCGTAAAAGTCTTCTAAGTTGACACTGATGGTCAAGGTTATGGTCAGGTCTTGATTTATATTTTTATGGTATTATGATTTGTCTGTGTTACGATTACGGGTGCGGTGTGAGGTTCTTTCTTTCTTGCCTGATACGGGGATTTTGGTCCTTGTTTATTGCATCGCATGAAGTTTTCGGTTGCATATGTGTAGAGGTCATGTCGAATTTTTTCTAGGATGTGTATTGTCTGGGGTGGTAAATGGGTTAGTTACGTCTATGTATGTATGTGTGTCCTTATTTTGATTGATTTATTTCTGATAGCCCTTTGGTTGTTCTGCAGACATTCTTTGTGATTGTCTGTGTTGTGGTGTGTGTGTTTTCCATCTGAATGGCGCTCACGCTCCTCCTCCTATCCAGTATATCCCACTGGTTAGTAGGGATTACTCTTCCCTACTAGCTTTTGAGCTTATAGCGAAAACAGGACTTGTGACTTTCGTGGCTGCTTCATTTTCCTTGATTCCAGATGATCCATGCATGTGTGATGAGTTTCTTGCCTCATACAGCAAGAAGTTGGGACTGGTCCATGGTGCTTCCATGACATTGACACCCCAAGGGTTAGGGAAGGCTTTGTCTCTTCCCTACAAAGGAGAGCCCTTTGTTACAGCTAGACAACTATTCTCCAACGATGAGATTTTCAAGCTGTTATAGAAGCAGACCAAGGAAATTCAGGATGTCAAGAAAGTAATCAACACTTTAGGAGTCTCTTTTTCCATGATCACTGATCCTGTGTGGAAGTTGGTCTGCCAGTTTCTCCAAGACAGATTTATGCCTACCAAAACACCATCCCATTACTTGTCCAAAGATCTCTTTACAGCTTCTAGGATGGTGTTAAAAGGAGTGGCTATTGATTGGAGCACTTACCTGCTTACAAAGATGGATCAACATTTCGTCAAAGTAACCAGGGGGAATGTCACAAACGTCACATATGGATCCTACCTGTATGCTTTCTTGACATACTCAGGCCTAAAGAAGGGAGCCTACCACCTCCTCCATCTGATCCAGTACCTCCCCCACCACCTTGAGAAGAATCGAAACCTATTGATATAGAGGATTTTGATTCTCCTCCTCCACTGGTCATTCAATGAAAGTGCTTGAAGCATGTGATAGATAAATCTCCTTCAGTTCTTCCTTCAGTCACAATTCCTGCTACATCTGGCAGTGACCTCCTTGCTTATCTTACATGTAACAACTTGTTCAGAGCACATAGAGAGGGTTCCTTGGACATATCAGTCCCTTGACTGAACAGTCTAGTGTCGGGAGATGCCATTCCATTCCTCTATAAAGACATCCAGAGTTCGATTGAACTTTTAGTAACAGCCTGTGCTCAACAGCTGCATGCTTCCTTTTATAAAAAATTGATGCAGTCCAAAGACCAGTTGCATAAGGCAACATCAGAGTTAGCCTCTGCTAAAGACACACTTGCAGATCTGTTTAAGAAGATGGAGAAACAAACCCAAATGATTGAGACTCAAAGAGAAGAGATATCTTCTTTGAATATTCAGTTAACAGAAGCTCAATCAGAGGTCACTAAAATCTCAGAGGAGAAGGAGAGGATGTCCAAAGAAGCGCAAGAGTTTCAGACTCTTTTAGATGCAAAACTCTCAGTCTTACAGACTTCTCATGACACAATGGAATCACAAACTTCCCAAATCAAGAAGTTGCAAGACCAGCTGACACAGTCACGGTCTGTTCCTCCAAGCCCCAATGTTCCTCTGATCCCTTCTCTCTCAAAGCAGGACTTGGCAGTTCTCCAAAGACAGGATACCTTGTGTCCTTTATTCCAAGATAAAGTGGAAAGATTGCAGTCCAGGATGGATTTGTTATGGTCGACATTTGAGCATTTCCAGGAGTATGTTCGATCTCCGGACCATTCTTTCTTTGTGTCCACTATCAATTGCAAAAGTTGTCCTTTTACATGAAGCTTTCAACGATGGATCTTCCTCTTCCAGAGGATGGTTGGAGTGGGGCTTGGTCTCCTGAGTTACTGACAGAAGTGGTCCGTATGGTGTTTGAAGATTCTGTGACGACGGATACCATGTTGCTATCATATATGTATCTACGAGGTGATCTGTTGATTCTAGATGAAGTAGATATGGCTTGGTATGTGGGAGACATGGTTTTGCAAGCTGTTTTGTATGTCAACTATTTGGAGTTGTGAATAGATGACATGTTCCAGTGTTACTCTTCAAAAGTGGCTACTTGCCCTGATAATTCCTGGCACTCAATGATTGATTCTGTGGTCCTGAATCAACGTCAGAATACAGCTTCCACCTATGTACAGAGCACTAACCAACTGAGGGTGGATATATTAGCTTACCTTTCCAAAAACCATCCATTTCATTCCTCCTTTTTTGATGCCTATCAGAGAAGATCTGTCTTAGGTCCCTCTGTTCCCAGTCTATTGTACTACCAACAAATGGCTTATCGCTATGATACATATCTTTCCCTTTATCAAACCAATTCCATAGCAATCTTACCCCTTCTTTTCCAACCTCAATCTTTTCCTCAAATTCCCATATTTACCTATTGTTTTTTTATCGAAGATAGAGTATTTTCCCCTTCTCCACCATGCCCTTCTCCATCTATCCACATACCTTCTACTTTTCCTATTTATCAATTAACACATTTCCTAATAACTGATTTCCTAAAATTTTCAGCCACTCCTTTAACTTTTTCCTCCTTTTATGATTTTTCCTACCCATCTCTTCATCCTCTTTTACTTATTCCACTTCCATCTCCTACCACTTCTATTTCTCAACCCCCTCAGTTGGTTAGTGAATATGAAGGGTTTGATCAGCAGATTCTCAGAAGAAGAGGATGGAGCTCGACTGATTCTCTTACAAGACCTCAGATAAACTGGCCAATAATTCTAGGAGATTGGACAACTGCCAGTCAAGCATACCAGATCTACCTTCATTTTGCTCACCAATATTCACAATCTCTAGATCCTTCGGTGAGATTGACAGCTCATTTTGCTTGGTATCTAGCATACATGCATAGGCATTCCCATACTAATCAAAAGGCCATTCCAAAACTTTGTATGAATGCCAATGTGAACATTGACTCCCACCAGTTGGATGTCCTGTATTTTCATGCCCTATGTCTACCTAGCAGATACCTTGTTTTGCTAGAAAGGATGTGCTGCCTGCAGTTTTTTCAAAATCCTCCAAAGACATTTGTAGATGAATCCTTCTCCATGGATCATTTTCGAAACCACCAAGCCTTCAAAAGGGATCATCTTCATTGATGCCTTTGCAATGTATCTTGGATGATTCTTAATGATATATATCTCTTTTTGGAGGTGTCATTAACATGGTTGTGTTAGTGTTTTTGTGTGTGTTGTAATAATTGTATGTGATGAGTTTGAGCTGATTGAGAATAATTTGTTCGAGAGCTCTTTTCAACCGATTTGCTGGTGGATGAAAAGCCTATGGTGGAAAGCCGAAGAGAACCTCTTATATCCTTTACCAATTTGTTATGGTTTTTAAATGATTAACCAGACGAGTTAATGAATAATGAAGTTTTCCTTTAGTAGTATTTTTCTATCAGATACAGGTAATAAGTTGGGGTCGTGTTTTGGAGAGATTATTGAAGATCTTACGAAATATCAAAATTGAGCTCTTTAATGAACTTATATTCTTATTTTCCTTAGGTCGCGAGGATGATTCCTTTCTAAATGTGGGGATATGTTGAGAGTGAAAAAAGACTGAATTTTGACTGATTTTTGTTGTTTTTGAGGTCTGAATGATTGATTTTTTATGGATTTAGAGTGATGTATGGTTGTTAATGGAAGTATTCGAGAGTGTTTTGGATGATATTGATTATGTTTTGGAAGTTCATGATGATTCTTAGTAGAGATATGAAGCTCTATGATGTTCTGTGAGGTTCTGTTGAGGTTTTGTATACCCTCTATATAGCTTCTATTTTGTTCTAATTCTCTTCTGTATGAAGCATGGATTGATGATTAATGAAGATTGAGATGTTATGGAAGGCTATTGAATAGTTTTTGATAGTATGGAATGGTTTAAGTATGAGTTATGAGGTTTTGATGACCTTCTGTAACCCTCTGTAGACCTTCTGTAGAGCCTTTGTCTCTGCTCTGTCTCTGTATTGTAACTGTACTGTAGCTGCTCTGGTACTGTACTGTAACTATTCTGTAGACCTTTTGTAAGTGTTCTGTAGAATGTATGTGTGACTTTGAGAAAGTTTTCTAACCTTTGGAAAGGATGAATCTAAGTTCAAAAGAGCTAAAACAAGTGGAAGAAGCAGCTGTTGAAGACTGAAGAGAAGACTGAGTGACAGTGACAGTAGTGAGCTATGAAAAGACATTGTAGTGGCTCTGGTGACTCTTCATATCAGACATACCTCTTGGGAGGTGCATCCAAGACCTAAGAAGGATTATTGAGAGTTATTATGAGAGTATTGTAGTGAGGAGATGATGTACTTATAAAGTTCTAAATCTCCTTCCTCGTGTGAACTACCCCTTATAGGAAAGGGGGATAATATTAAGGCAATTTTATTAATTTCTTGACGATAAATGCAATTTTTTTTCCTTATTCCCCCCCAGCCGACAGTCGTGCTGGAGGGGGAGGAATAGAAACCATGCGGAAGCTCCTCGGTGGGAGCTTGCAGGGTGTTATGGCCATGCCTCGCGACACGTTGGAGAGGAAGCATCTCCCTCCCCTCCCCTATCTAAATAGGAGGAGGCGCTACCATAGGTCGGGGGGGCTGGATATACGTGAGGAGTGAGGGGATCTTGCCATGGGAGAGAGCAGCTGCGCTTGTGCCGCCTGAAGGAACAGAGGAGGATGCCACGGTGCTACTGAAGGAGGAGATGCCATCGAAGCCATCGCCCTGCTGTCAGTTTGCGCCTGCCGCTGCTGTTCTGGTTGAGCCGTCAACTGACGGCCTTATTACCCCCCCCCCCAACGGGTTTTTTAAAACCCTTAAGGCCCTTTCACCCTCGTGCAAAAAAACCCCTTCCCTTCACTTTGGTGTCACTCCCCCCAAGAGCACAAAGGCCTTAAGGGTCTTATTTCTTTTCCCCCTGTGTATAATCCCTAAAAGCCCCTTTCCCCTAGCTTCGAACCCCCCCCTGTGATTTAACCTTTAAGTCCTTTCTTACGGGCTTCAAAAACCCTTTCACCCCCTTCATGTGCCTTACAAAACCCTTTTTATTACCCCCCGTGTTTAAATCATTATATACCCCTTCCCATAGTTGGAACCCAACCCCCATGTTTTTTTAAATTTTCCTTTAGCCTTCCTCATTGGCCTCATAATCATTTCCCCCCCCTACGTGTGTAAACCCTCATAAGCCCCTTTTGTCCTAAATTGCCTAAGGGTCCTTAGACCCTTACTTATAACCTTTACGATTATTATTTTCCCTTAAAGCTCTCCTACACCTTGTGTCTTTTCCACACCTTGTTATTCCCGTTCATGTGAGCTTACAAAGGCCATTAAGCCTTCCCCATGGCTTCAAATGGGTCTTAGTTGTAAAAGTTTCTAAAACACCCTTTCGAATCCCCGAATTCAAGGAGGGAGCCTTCCAAAAACTACTTTTGACGAACGGCGCAAGGGAGCGACGGTGGAATTCTAAGGAGTTGTAAAGCTTCTTCCACGTTCGACGGACCACATTTGCGATGCCTCCTAAGAAAGTCCAAGGCGTAGCCACGGGAGGATCATCTCCCGATATCCATGTGGATATCTCACCCCAAAACCAGGTTTTTCTTCTTGGCTTTAATTCGGTCTTAAGTCGATCATGCAAAGAGAAATTGTTAGGGATAGGATATATTTGTCCGAGTTATTTGTAATAAAGAAGTTTAGCTTATTTGAATGAATGATAATGAATAGAACTTAGTTTTCTTCGAGTTGCGTCAAGCATTATAAATTACGAGCGAGATTATCCATTTACTATAGTAGTATATTTTAGTTAAATTCTAAAGGTATAGAAATTATATCTTGCACCATTATTCTTATTCCTTTCGCAACGAATCCTTGTAAATGGTTAAATTCATGAAAGGTTTCTTTTGATGCTCAAATTACTAGGAAGTTATCTTTGCTAATTGCACATCTTAGCAAGGCAATGTTGTTATTTGGCATGAGTTCATCTTTAAGGAAAACGGAAGTTAAAATAAACTGTATTGACTGGAAAGTAAATTGTCACAAGGATAGAAAAACCGTGACAAGACGATTAATATTACCTTCCAAAAGATAACTAAACCAATCTAAACATAGAAACATTCATACCCTAAGCACTTGACTACTTTCCTCACTGTAGGGACAATAAATCCGTAAAGATAAGGAACTAGGGTTTGTCCCTAAGTTTCTTAAAAAAAAGAAACCCTAGGCCTGACATACGTCAGCTTAAAGGATCTAAAACAGATTATTCCATCGCAGGACTTGCGCAGCAAGTACGAAATCATTTAGTCTTGTGATTGATTCACAAGGTGAAAGGGTAAAAACCCTCAACAAGGATGGCAGATCCCTACGCAAGTTATCTTGCAAAAGGACCTATTTTTTGGATATCCTTCTAAATAAGGAAAGTTGTAAACCGGAAACTAGCATATCTAAGGAACTTTAGGGTTGACCAAGTTGGATTAATAAGGTACGCCCTACACTGGAATGTAAAAGATCTTGCCAATTTACAAGACACCTTGGGAACAAGTGCTGATACACTCAAAAGGAAAGAACACTTCCTTAGCAGTTTGCCAAACAATACGGTTCATTAATAGAAATGTTTTTGCGTGCTAGAGATTTTAGGTCTCTGTTTGAATTATGAATTACAAATTAAATGAGTACCTATACTTTAGGTTAAAGGCCTGAAGGAAGAGGCAGTTTCAGTTACCCCCGACTACCTGCCTAACCCTAACCAAGGGGGTTGTTCACCGCGCCGGGAATGTGGACCAAACCCGCGTCGCGAGAGGTCTCTCCGTTGAGCTCTACTTGGAGTAGGAGGACGCTTGGGTGCCAGGGGGCCCTCTGGCCGTAAATCCCTCGCCTTCCGGGTCCTGCACAAGAGGCTAACGTGACTCGGGATTGGATCTCAAGGCCCGCATACTAGTTTACGGGCGGAAGCTTGGAATAGTGATCCCTCGGGATTACTGGATAGCCTTCGGGCAGATTATGGACAAGCCTACGGGCGGAACTCCTTGTATTTCAAAGATAAAATGATGAAATGTTAAAAAAAAAAACTTGCTTGATATTGTTTTTCTATGTCACGTGATAAGATTACGTGAAGGAACCAGTGCTTAACAGGATTAATTAAAGAAGCTGATTGTTATGTGTCAAATTAATGTGTTAGATAATTACATAATTAAAACAAACCGAGGAAAGTGCGGAGGATGGACCATGGGTCCGTCCTACAGTTGGGTGGTCCCGGTTAGCCGGGAACTTTTCTCAAAAATCTCAAAAAACAGCGGGATGATCATCAAAACGAATAACGAGAGCGATGACCTAGAGTTACGTCTTACCCGATTTACGCTGTTTTAGGGGAATAGAATGGGACTATGCCTTATGGCAGAGAGGTTGAGCCTTGCATCCCTCTCGTTTCCCATTCTCCTTGAACCAAGTGCAGCGTGAATCCGCTTCGGACCTGGCGTTTCTGCGTAAAGTAGTTCGCTCGGGTCTGACGCTAGTTGCTGTTAGCTAATGACCAATCAGGAAAACCCTAATTCTGGTCGATCCTAAGTGGGAACGGCCAGGATACTTCCGTTACGTGGCAGACACGAGAAGACCTAGATCGCAAAACCCGTAACATTCCATGGGAGTGCCGAGCAGAGTTTTCTAGACATCCTTTCCGATGGACTGCTAAGACGTGTCCTGGATGATACTAACGGACATGTTACAGTACTATTGAGAGAGAGAGAGAGAGAGATTCAAAGGTAGCCAAGTCTATCAAAACAGTGTAACTGTATATTAGAGATTGAGAGAGAGAACTATGAAGACATTGAAGATGAATATTATGTGATTGATTTCCATTAAAATATGGTGTATTCTTTTGTGTTCTTTGTTATATTGATGGATTCTATGAAGATGTTGAAAATTATGGTTGATTCTATCAAAGGATTGCTGTTTTCTTTGTTTTGATGATCAAAAGAATGAAATAAAATCTTGTTGATGTTACAAGATAGATTTTATTGCAAGAGAATTCCCTTTTCCTTGGTGTTCCTCTTGGGGCTCAATGTCCAACATATGCAAGTATCTTAACAATTTGCTCCAATGGAGTGCTCAATGCTTTGCAATCCAATATACCATACTTGGTCAACATGTCTTGTGCATATTGCTTCTCCAACGACCAAGTACCATGAGGTGTAGAGACAACCTCAATCCCAAGGAAATATTTCAGTTCACCCAAATCTTTGACCTGGAATTTAGCATGTAACATTTCCTCGATCTCTCCAATTCCTGTGATGTCATCACCTGTAATGATTAAGTCATCCACATAGATGACGAATATCATATAACCAGCCCTTGTCTTCTTTGTGAATAGGCTATGCTCAACCTTGCCCATAGTGAAACCAAGTTTCTATAAGCAGCCCTTGTCTTCTTTGTGAATAGGCTATGATCAACCTTGCCCATAGTGAAACCAAGTTTCTATAAGCATGTACTTATCTTAGCATTCCAAGCTCTAGGTGCTTGCTTCAGCCCATATAATGCTTTTTTCAATCTACACATATATGTAGGAAAATTTGGATGTACATAGCCCTTGGGCTAATCCATGTATACTTCCTCAACCAAATCACCATTGAGAAAATAATTCTTCACATTCATCTGATACATACTCCATCCTTTAGATGTTGGCAAAGCAATCACTGTCCTAACAGTTGCCATTTTAGCAACATTGATGAATGTCTCCTCATAATCAAGACCATATTGTTGTGCATACCCTTTTGCCACAAGTCTTGCCTTGTATCTTTCAAATCTGCCATTTGATTTGCACTTCACTTTGTATATCCATTTGTAACCAATAGACATTTTTCCTTCAGGCAAATCAACCAAATCCCAAGTGTGATTTTCAGCCAATGCTGAATATTCCTCATCCATTGCCTTACACCAATGATCATCCAAGATAGCTTCAGAAAAATTTGTGGGTTCCTTGAAGCTAGTGACTTTTGCTATATATGCATAGTGGCTCACTGTATAACCACTGTATGTAAGCCTATCCATAGCCTTCCTGACTCTTTCTGATCTCCTCAACTGAGGTGCAGTATGAGTCTCTCCTCTCTCATGAGGTGGTACATATCTATGTCTCACACTAAGAGTCACAATTGATGGAATACCAAAATCACTATCCAATTTTTGCTTCAATTGTGTCTTTCTTGCATGAAAGACATGCCCATAATTCTTTATCAATAAGTCCTAAGCAACTTTTGGGGAAGTAAAGTTTGCAATTTGCATAGCCTTTGTGTCTGACACACATTATGATAGCCAATGCAAGACCTTGCTGGCTTTTTCCAACCAAGTCCTGTGTGCCTTTAACTAATCCTGTGTTGGAGGTCTATCCTCCAGTAGGTTGGGCTCATCTTCAAGACCTGTGACTAGGTCCCAATATCCTCTTCCAATTAAAAAAATTAGACATTCTGAATTTCCATAGAACGCAATTGTTGTAGTCCAGCTTTTCACCAACTATCTGAGTGATAGTATCCTTCTCTCCTGTGTTTGCCATTTTCAAGGTCTTTAGCTTTGCAAAAAACCAGTAAATTTTAGTTCACACTGATATCATACACTTCCAAACATGTGGCAAAGCACCAATTCTTGTCTAGCCCTTTAGGCAACAATGCCACATAGTCTTACCATAAACTGTTAAGAGTCAGCCCCACTTCAAAAGCTGTAGTAAATCATTTCAAAAAATTGAGTATTTAATGCTTAAGACATTCCACCTTTACAAAACCAGTCAATTTCCCAAAATGCCAACATGCAATATACTTCAGTGACATGTAGCGCAACAAGTTTTTACTGTAAAACTACAGCAATAACCACTATTGCATTTTAGGTTCACATGAACAGCTCCTTGGTACAAAATGTTCTTTCCCAAATGTCTGCTTTATTTTAGCTCAATGTGTACACAAAACAAAACCCAAGTGCTCTGCACTTTGTACACCACAAGCACCAAGAAGCACCAGTCTGTCTAGCACAGTAGACAGACCAACATATGCCTTCCTAACCCTGTGATAAGAATTTAAGGGCAACACTGATCTCACCCTGTGGCTGCCCTTTCTGTCCAAGCACCTTGAATTTTGTGGGAGGAATACCACCTTCAGAGAAGACTTTATGCAATGGAACCACAACAGTTCCTAGTGGATCATCAGCTCGAGCATAGACTTTATCAAAAAACTTGATCAAAACCTCAGTCACTTCATTATCTATATTGCAGGTGAACTGCTCATCACAAACAAGATCGGTAGTAGACTTAATCACTTGGCTTTTCTGGATTTCCTTATGGCAATAGATAACTACATAGGGATCATACTTTCCAAATGTATCTGAATCTGACAACCCATGAGCTTCCAAAAGATGAAGCTCCAATATGCCGTGATTCTTCAAATATGAAAACCGGATTTTGGAACAACTAATTGTTTCTGCTAAGAAGTGAAGCCACGAGTCAACCAATCAGGAATTGTCTGCTAGAAGAAAATACAGCTCTCACAGCTTTGTTTGTAGTAGCAATCTGATAGTTGACTATTGCTGAGTGCCAAAGACCAATACGGTGAAGGATGCACAGAATGTTCACAGACAGGTGAATTGCTCTAATCCATGCAATCAACCTGAGGCACCAAGAGCGTCATCCCCCTCCTCAACATATCTAATAAGATCCTATCCAAGGTCATTGAGTATTGTCACTACCATGCCCTCAAGGTTTCCAAAAGCAGCAATGACAACAAGCCATGCCTCTTTGAGGAGGAGGAGGTGGAGGCATGGGATGCAGAGTTTGTCAAGATCGACTAGGCTACCTTGTTTGATCTCATCCTAGTAGCAAATCATGCCCAACTTGATGGCGACCCATATTCATGCAAAGTGCAAGGACTGTGCCATCTAGCTTACACATCAATTGTCAATTTGGTGATGCCAATCAAGGAAGAAGAACAACTCAGAGATTGGGACGTACAAGGCAAGGTGATTCTCGAATATTGGGTAATGTTTCTGAGTGACGATCTCTAGAGCCAACCAAGTCAAGAGTCCATTTTCAAGTCAGCCATGGAATGCAGCTTTGATACCATATTACAGTTTAGAGAGAGAGATGGAGACAAAGGCATAGGCAACAGGGTAGCAGACATGCTCCCTTCAGTTCATTCCATTCCATCAACACACAATCTCAAAAGTCAACTATGTACAATACACATTAAAGATCAAAATGACCTAGATCTAACCATGGTTAAGTCAGTGGGACTTAACCTTATTCAACTAAGGTAGAGCTAACTAACCAAAGACTACGAGCTTGAATCTCAACAATGGCTCTCCTTAAGATCTTCAGCTTCCTCTTTAGCCCCCTCATGGAGTCCTCATCTTTAGCCTGAGTTACATGAAGCATTGTGTTTAGGAAGGCATGTTGCTGGACTTCTAGCCCTAACTCCACTACTTCAACCCTTGCTTCCACCATGATTCTCCCTCTCTTTGCTAGGGCAAGGCATTTGGCTAAGTCTCTCACCCTTCCAAGATTCCTCTCTTCCCAGGCCTTGGCCTTCTCCTCCATCTTTTCTTAACTCTGGCTCAGCTCTTGTGATAACATTATCACCACTTTCTCTTGTTCTCTCTAGGTTGCCAACATCTTCTTCTTGTCTTATTTGTGACAGTTCAGCTCATTTTTCAGTTGTTCCTACTATGAAGGGTCCCAAGGAGTTGGTTTTCCACCTCTAGTATCCTTTTAGTTGACACCCCATCTTTCTATATCCTAGTTTCTTGTAGTTCCCTTAGCGGATGTTCCTTTTGCCATCTCTCCTTATGGAACTCTGCATTGGCCTATGTCTTCACCCTTTTCAGCTCCTCACAACAAGCTCATCTCTGAGTTCCTTTAGTTATTGAAGGTGCCCTTCCATGTTCTTTTGCCCCTATATGAGGCTTGAAAAGTCCATTTCTAGCCCCATTTTTCCCTCTACCTTCTCCACTTGGAGTTCCTTTGCACTCTCTTCTATCTTCTCCATCTCCACTTCCTTCATTGCTTCTTTGTCCCTGTCACTAGGGCTTTGCCACTTTTGGCACTAGGCTAAGATGCTTCATTGAGTTTAGCAGGTACTCCACCCATGCCACCATGTTGCTTTGATCCATTCCCACTTCTGAGGTCTCCTGGGTGGTGGTAGGCACGGCAATCAGGGCTGGTGGTGGTGGGTACATGGGGGTCTTTCCTTTGCCTTGCATAATGGTCCCTTGAGCTCTTTCCTCTATTCAATGCTGGTTCATCACTTGGGCTTCACCTTGTCAACTCTTCGAGATGGGAGGCTTGCTCTACTGACAACCTCAAGGCTAGGGCCATTTTCTCATCATCTTCTCTTTTTAGCCTTTCCTCACCCTCTATTTTATGCCCTTCTAGTCTCCTCTTCCACCTTTCTTAGTCACTCCTATTCTTCTTCTTCTTGCTTCTTTTTCAGTTCATCTTTTTTCATCCTTTAGTTCATTGAGCAAAAAAAGTAAACAGTGCTCTCTAAATTGTTACAAGTACAATCATTTCTAGTGGTCGTTATTTGGCCAACTGCTAAGGAGTGAATCCTTCTCTCCAAATGCATCCAGCATTCGATCGGGGATCAATTGCGACTCGGCAAGATCCCCAAGGGTTTGTTTGTTAACCCTTATGTCCTTGGGTTAGGGCCGTACCCTATTAACCCAACTTAACCAATATCTTAAGTTCTATTAGCAGTAAATATGTTACGCCAAATTATTGACTGGTCCTTTGCTTCCAAGTAAATATCTAATCCCCTTATCTTGGTCACTTTTGCCAAGAAAGGTGCTATATCAGGACGACTACTCATCCTCTTGCAAGGTAAACTTGTGCAAGAATCTGCCAATCTCATTCCGAGGAATTGGCCATTCTCTTGTGATCAAACCACAAGATCATGCGACTCTGCAACTTGTTGCACAAGTGTCGCATCTAATCCATGGGACCACTTTCGCCCATCTAATGGCGTCTTCTAATCACGGAGTCTTGATTAGATAGGAAACAGGGTTTAGGGTGCCTTCATATCCAATCCATTCCAGATTGTACTAGGCCGACATCGTCGGTCCTAGGGTTCCAACTCAATCCGAGTTTCATCTTTTTAACGAGCGATCCTTAGGGTAGAAACCCTAGATCGTTTCTTGCAAGTACACCCTATTGTCTCTACATTTCGTGAATGTGGACAGGCCTTTAGGGTATGAAAGTTTCGACTTGGCAATAAGTGCGACTAGGTCAAGTCCTTAACATGCTAAACCCTAGTTAGCATTTGGGGTATATTGTATCGATTCAACCATCCTAAGTGAATCCTTTGGGGGTTAGGTGTTTGGGTAATCTAGTTTACTTGTCTTACTACAAGGACGAACTACTCCTGAAGATATTTTCTTGATCAAAGAGGGGAAAAAACTAGTAGTATTACGTCATAATTCATGTAAGCATGCGATTCATTTTGTCTAGATTCGCAATCCCTAACTTTTCTTGTTAAGACCAAGCACATGTTAAAATTCTCCTAACTTTCATTGGTCCTACCAGGACATGCATTCACGACTCATACTACTAAGCCTTTAAGGTTTTATGTTAAACAAACCATGCAGCCTTTCCCTAACTTCATTTTTGAATGAAATATTCGTACGCTGATTGAGCATTCCCCAATCTTTCCTAACTACTACGTAGTTGAATGAGATTTATGCCAATTGACTAGAGTGAACCTACTTCATGCAGCTTTAGAATCTTTTCATGCTTTGTAGTTTCGTACGATTGTTAGCAACTTTCTTAATGAATCATTATGAAGAAAGATTTGTCTAATAATGCGACATGCGATTTAATCTTTCCATGCCCAATCGAAGGTGTACAACAATAATCTCGACTTTGTAATGATAGTCATTAGTTATTCGTTACTCTGCAATGCACAGAAGCAACTTGCTAAAAGTGCATAGACATCTTTCGTTCATTCCATTGAAAAATACAAATGACCAATCTTCAATCGTGAGTTATTTCTTTTAAAAATAGCCAATGTAATTCATTCTCATCAAACTAGGTGGATTTTGTTGAGAGAGAGAGAGAGTACGAGAGAGATACACAAGACATGCTCCCAAAGAATGATTCATATTGATGTAGAGTTGGTATATATAGGTGAGACCCAAGTCAAGTGAGAGATGATATATATAGTTGTAACATCCCCACTCAAACAAAGGTCTCTGGCTGCGAGTGAAAAAACCCTTGGGGAGAACAAGGGAAAAACCCGAGCCCCTACACATACCTACGATACAAAAATGATTTACTATAAAGTTTTCTTAAATACAATGATACATGCCTCAATCAGTGAGACAAGAACTTGGAGCAATACCAAGTTCATGTCTTAATGAGCTAAAGCGAGCTTCACTAAGAGCTTTTGTGAAGATGTCTGCAACCATTTGATCACTGGGACAATGCTCCACCATAATGGAACCTTTCTTGACTTCATGTCGAACATAATGATAATGAATAGCAATATGTTTTGATTTACTATGTTGTATATAGTCTTTGGTAAGACTAATAGCACTTTGGTTATCGCATCGAAGAGGTGTACTAGATGATGAAGGATGTCCCAAATCTGCAAGTAGTTGTCGAAGCCAAACTAGCTCGCGAGCTACTAATGATGCAGCAACATATTCGGCTTCAGTTGTAGAAACCGCAACACATCGTTGTTTCTTGCTGGACCAAGAAACCAAACATCCATTTACAAAGAAACAATTCCCACTTGTAGATCGCATGGATAAGTGTGAACTTGCCCAATCAGCGTCTGTATATCCAATAAGGTCAAGAGAAGTTGAAGAAGATAAAGAAGAATCCTCTCGACGACGATAAATAAGACCAAATTCCTTAGTACCCTTGAGGTACTTAAGAATACGCTTTGCAGCACTCCAATGAATAGTGGAAGGGGAAGAAAGATACTGTCCCAAAAAGTTAGCTGCAAATAAAATATCTGGTCTTGTGTTTAAACCAATAAATTGAAGACAACCAACAAGATTAGCAAAAGGTTAATGAATGGTTGATTCTTCATTGCGTGTTGTAGATGTACCCTTGGTAGAGCTTGAAAGAATGGGAGTGTTAGCAGAGTGCGCATTTGTCAACCCAAACTTCTTAACAATATCATTAATAAACTTTGTCTGGCGAAGAAGAAGAATTCCTTGTTGTCGGTGTCGTTGAACTTGAATACCCAAACAAGAATGTATCTCACCAAGATCCATCATTTCAAATGCAGTCGATAAAAGCTTCTTCATAGCATCCAAGAAAACAATATTATTTGACATAAGAATAGTATCATCAACATATAGAGCAAGAATAATAAAATATTTGTCCTCCCTTTTGATGTAAAGATTTGGGCCAGCAAAACATGCAACAAAACCTTTAGATGTGAGGAACTGATCAATCTTAATATACCAAGCACGAGAGGCTTGCTTCAATCCATATAATGCACGATGAAGCTGACATACAAGATGCTCCTTTCCTGTAATCATAAAACCTTCAGGTTGCTCCACATAGATTTCTTCTTCAAGATCTCCATTGAGAAAAGCCGTTTTAACATCCATTTGGTGAATTTCTAGATCAAATAGTGTTGCAAAAGCCAAAATCATACGAACAGTTGTGGAGCGCACAACGGGAGAAAATGTTTCTTGATAATCTACTCCTGCAATCTGTGAGTAACCTTTTGCAACAAGTCGTGCTTTGAACTTATCAAACGAGCCATCAGCTTTGGTCTTGGTTTTATAAACCCATTTACATTTGATAGGAACACGATTTAGGGGGAGTTCAATAAGAATCCATGTACCTTTGGAGATTAAAGAATCGTACTCAGCTTGCATAGCTTCTTGCCATTGATCCCTTTGAGACGAATTGATAGCTTCCATATACGATATTGGATCCTCTTGGACAGACATAGCATCATCAAAGACATCATATTCAATAGAATAAAATCCATGCTCTATCTCAATAGGAAGATCAACATAGATCTCCAAATTTTCATCAATCTTCTTTGGAGGTGAAGGAGGTTTATGATCATTAGAATTAGTAGAATCACAAAGCAAGTAAGGAAATGCACTAAGCAAAGATTGTGTATCATCTGAAACATCTGACGACCATGTGCCACCCATAGTCTTCTCATCAAATATAGCATCACGACTAATGATAACCTTTTGAGAAGAAGGATCATAAAATTTGTAACCTTTGGAATGATCTGAATAACCAAGAAAAATAACCTTCAAACCTCGAGGATCCAACTTATGTCGAGTGTCCTTGGGCACATGAATATAAGCAATGCAGCCAAATGTGCGAAAGTGAGAGACTGAAGGTGTCTTCCCTGTCCAAATTGTTATAGGAATTTTACCAGCAGGTGCAGTAGTTGGAAGATGATTTTGAATAAAAATAGCTGTTAGAAGTGCTTTAGTCCAAAACTTTCGAGACAAACCAGAGTGTATAAGCATGCAACGCATAGCATTAAGAATCGTGCGATTTTTGCGCTCAGCAACACCATTTTGCTGAGGAGAATAAGGAACTGTAAACTCATGATGAATACCTTGATCCTTACAGAAGTCATCAAATAGATTGGATACATATTCACCGCCATTGTCACTACGAAGCGTCTTTATAGAGAATCCAGTTTGAAGCTCCACACTTATCTTGTATTGTTTAAATATAGATAAAGCCTCAGACTTATGTCGAAGAAGATAGACATGTGTGTACCGTGAGAAATCATCAATGAAAGTTATAAAATATCGATATTGAGACTTTGAGGCAGGAAAAGGACCGCAAATATCGGTATGAACCAAATCCAAGAGAGCACAGGAATGTGATGAAGTAGAAGTGTGGAAAGGCGAACGATGGTGTTTTCCAAGTACACAGTACTCACATATTCCCATACTACGTGGATGAGATTTAAGATCCATACCTTGCACAAGACCATGACGATGAAGATCAAGAATTTTGGCAAAATCGGAGTGTGCAAATCGTTGATGCCATAATTTGCAATCTGCATCTCCAGGGGCAGTAACAACATTTGCAACTGTATCATTCAATGATAGCTCAAATAGATTACCATGTCGAGGAGCCACTGCTATAGTATGCCCGTCTTTCTCTATACGACATTGATTATGATCAAAGCCAACAAACAAACCAAGATCAACTAGACGAGCAACAGAAAGAAGATTTCTTTGCAAATCTGGAACATGAAGAACTCCTCTTAATATTCTAGTGGATGAAACAGTCCCCAGATATAAATCACCCACTCCTTTGACTTGACAAGTCGTATCATCCGCAAGGTAAACAAACTTCTTGACAGGAAGAGAATGATAATTGTGAAGCCACTGCGATTGGTATGTCATGTTTCCAGTGGCACCTGAATCAACGATGAATAGAGAACCATCATGAACATGAAGTACCTTTTCTAGAGAGATATCATAATGGATGAAATTGAGCTCCTGATGAGTATGATCATCATCAGTTGTAGTTTGTTGAACAATATAAGCTCGAGAACGTTCTTCATCATATCTGCGTTTATAACAACGACGAGATGGATGATCTGTATGTGCACAATAATCACAAGGAGGAAAACTTTTGGACGAGCGAGGTTGCTTTGTAGTAACTCCATGCTCCTCATCATATTGACGTGCCCAGCAATCAGAAGCCACATGACCTTTCTTATCACAATAAGAACAATGTTTGTTAGGATAAGCAAGACGAGAAGATTTACTACCTGGATTAGGGCGTCCACCCTGTTGAAAACATGAAGCAGGACGCTTGCGAGCAACAAAAGCAGCATCAAAATCCCTTTGTTCCCGAGTGACCAAAACAGCATCAGATTTTTCCAAATGATGCTCATGTCGTTGAGAATATTCAATAAGAGATATACATGCTTTGTCAAAGTGGATATCATCCTTGTTAGACAAAATAGTGATGATATTGTCATATAAAGGATCTTTGATGGTATGAAGAAGTTGAGTAACAATCTGATTTTTAGCAACAGGAGCGCCAGCAGCACCAAGGTGATTGATAATGTGTTTAAAAGCCTCGATATGAGAGTGCATAGAGGTACCAACCTTATATTGAAGATTCTTCAAAAAAGTTTGGAGATATAAAATTTCGGTGACCGATTTCTTCTCAAACGTTGAGATAAGATACTCCCAAATAGCATGAGAGGTTTCCAGATGAAAGACATCCAACATAAGTGAGTCAGGAAGTGCAGACAATATATAACGACGAGCCGCTTTGTCACGACGAATCCAATCAGTATGATCAATTTTCCATTGTTCAAATAATGGACCATCAGTAATCACAGAATTGTTATTCATCACATCAATAGGTTGAACTGGGCAAGACAGGTCGCCCAAAACAATATCAAATAATTCGTCACCTTCAAGAATTAGCATCGTCTTTGCTTTCCACCTAGGAAAGCCTTGTCCTTGGAAGAAGGGAACCAAACGTTGGCCAGACGGATATCCGTTAACAATTACGCAATTGGCCATGCCTGTATGTCGAGAGAAAACAAATAAGATGAGATCGCAGAATTTGCAAACCATGATCAAGATGAGCGTAGTTGAGACGCATGACAATCAAAATAGGGATATGCACGTAAGAACGACGAAAAGTATTGATTGACTAAAAAGAAAGCCCGAAATAGAGAGGCGTAACGTGCAAGACGAGATGACGCATATAAGAAAAGTGCTATTTCGGTCGAGCAAAGAACGTGAACGATAATAAAACATCGCTAAAAATAGCAAGATGTTTGCTTGTCGTAATCAACATCATTAACGAAGACGAGTGATTAATAAACTGTAATTGGGGATTAACAAACTGTAACTAGAAATACGGTTTTAAATAAAGAATCGCAGATTTGAGCAAAATTGCTGTCTTGAATCCTGAACTGTCATAACTTTTGATCCAGAACTCCGATTGACAAGTGGTTTTGACAGGATTCGAGAGCACGATGAGAGCTACGCACTTGGACCTGGTTTTGTTTTTAAAGACAAAATAAACTAATACTTCTAATTTGAACAAGTTCATGTATCAAATCATCACTTGTGCAAAGAATTCAATCAAGTATAAACAATGAAACAACTTATCTTCCTTGTTGTTGCTACGCATCCATAGCTCTGATACCATGTTGAGAGAGAGAGAGAGTACGAGAGAGATACACAAGACATGCTCCCAAAGAATGATTCATATTGATGTAGAGTTAGTATATATGGGTGAGACCCAAGTCAAGTGAGAGATGATATATATAGTTGTAACAGATTTGACAAGCATAAGTGCATGCTAATTCTATGAATTAACCATATTGCATGATTGCAATACTTCGACGTAAATCAAGAAATAGGAAGAAAACCTGGACTTGTGGGTTCGGTGAAATGTCCACATGAATATTAGGAGATGATGCTCCTACGGTTGCGCCTTGTGCCTTTTTAGGGGCCATCGTGAATTCGAACTTCTTGCCTTGGCCATAGTCTTATGATCTTGGCCCGTCTCCCTCGTACACGCAATTCCCTTTTGAGGTACGGCTTCCTTGACCGAAGTACCAACTTGTGGAATTGGGCTTTGGAAGGCCTTAGGGTTCGAAGCTTGGGCCTTCTATTTTCTTTAAAAATCCCGGGAGTTTAAGGAAATCCTCTCCAATGGCCTTATGGGGAAAATCAAGTGGGAAGGGCTTTGTAGCTCCCTCTCCTTCAAAGCCCCGGAAAGGCGTATTAGGGAACTAATGGAAAGGCCTTATAAGCTTCCACTTCGAAGCTTAAGAGGGAAAAAAGATTTGGGCTTTTGGAGGGTTCAAAAGGGAAGAGCCTTTAAAATCCCGAGTTACAACGGACTTTATAGGGTCTCCACGGGTAGGGGGCTTTAAAACACGCTAATGTGGACTTGTGGGAGTTGCAATGGGAAGGAGGTTTAAAAGAAACCCGGGGGGTAAAATTTGCTTGTGGGAATGCAATGGAAAAGGGGGCTTAGAGAGCCCCCTTAGAAGCTTCCAAGAAGCTTCTAAGGAGCTTCTGGGTTGCAGCACGTGGAAAAAGGGGAAAAAATCAATAGTTGTCGTGGAGGGCGACGTAAAGACGGCGTCGAATGACCAGTGGCGGCCCGCACGGTAGCTGGCAGCTCCCTCTCCTCCTCGCAGCGCAGATTCCTCACCTCTCCCCTCTTTCACCCCTACAATGGAAGCTCCCACAGTCAGGTCGCGGCCTCCTTCTCTCCAACTGCAATGGCAGTGTTCTATCTCTCCTTTCTCCCCACCTTTCCCCTTAGAGAGTGTTTATATAGGACAAGGGGGGAGAGGGTTCCCTCCCCTACGTGGCCCCCTGCATGCTATCCTCCCTTCCACCTCCTTAATTTTCCATTATAGCCCATCCCCTTCCCTCAGCCATGCTTCGACTGGGGAAAGGTAAATAATAAAAAAAATTGCAATAAACCTATCATTATCCTCTTGACCTCCTCTCAAAAGGGAGTTCACATGCGGTTACACGGGTTTTTTAACCTTGGTCCTGTTTTTGCCAGTGGAGAGTCATGATACCTCACGTACAGTTTAAAGATTGCACCATCGATAACTCCAATGCTGGAATGGACCTTTGCATGAGTTTCACGCGGGGTGTGGAAAGTCGGACTAGTAATATTTTTTTAACAAAAATATTACACCCAGCTAATCGGGACCACCCTACCATTGGACAGACCCATGGGAGGTCACACCCACCCACTTTCCTTTCATGAGATTCTCATCTTTAGTTTTTCAATTACCTATAGCACATTTATTGAAACATATACAACCAGATTCCTTAATTAGGCCATTAAATCATAGGTTCCTTCATGTAATTTATCTCAGGGACACGCATACAATTCAAACAAACCTTGAATAAAAACAAAATTCTTTATTATATTAGAAGTTTATTACAATTTCCATCTTTTTGATCTTGCGGAAGATATACAGAATTCCACGAGGGTAATCTGTCCACCAAGATTACTCCCTTGAAACTAGTATTACGGTTTTAAGATCCCATCCTAGGTCACAAAGGGGCTCCTTTGATTCTAGGAGTAATGCAAAATTTATGGCTAGAGCCTCCTTGGCACCCACATTTACTACTGCTCGAGACTATCCCTATAGAAAGACCTTTCCACAATGGAGCTGGTCTAAGCCTCTCAAAGCAATACTCATGACCCCCTTGGAGTAGGGTCTCACAGCTAGCTTGGGGGTAGCCTAGTGTGATCTTTCCTTTTATCCTGTTTGTCAATGTTTTTAATCAAAGATCTAGTTTCTAGCAAACACAAACAATCCTTTCAAACATATATCAATGATACAATGGCAATCATACCATTGTGCAGATATCACAGCTTCACATAGCCAAGGTAGATCCTTAACCTAAGGTAACCTTACACTTTATCGAGGATTCTCCTCCCCATAAAGAAGTGTTGAGTACAAATCTTTCAACTTTATTAAGCAAGATATGAATTTGTTGTTTAGGGCTAACTTACCCAATATAAGCGAATTTTTCTTTAGTTGGTACTTAGAAAAATATTGTGACAATAATTTAAGGAGATGATTCACAAGACCTTTGAATATAGTTTCACTTTTTAAGCATTAATCAACTCTTAATCATTGTTGGGTTTGATAATGAATATATCGAGTTGTTTTACTAATCTCGAGTGTGCATAAAGTCCTTTACTCATTTTGTGCACTATCCTCTTGCAACTATTGGCATCATGATTCTACGAATTATAATCTCGATTAATCTAACTACAAATCATAGGTAGTAGTTAACCGTTAATGCATGTATTAATACACTCTCTTGTCATTTCGTATAAGTGTAAATATGGAAGCTAATATTTTATGTACTTAATTTTTATAGGGATGATGACCATGTAATCTAACAAGTAGTTCTTGTACCATTTAATACAAAAACTAACATTTTATGTAAAAGTTTGGCAAAAATCTTATTATTTTATGTGGAGATATGAAAATAATAGCCTATTTCTGAGTTGTGAACAACTTGGTTTGGCACGACGACATTGAGAATTTTGTCTTTGCTTGCACTTGCATTCACCACACCCGATATTCTGTTGGTAGTGGCAACTCTGGGAACCTCCGCCACTCCCATATCTTTGGCAATACCGGTTCTTAGACCAATTGTGGTGGATGTCATGGTCTCTCCACCTCGTTGCTTTTTGGAGCCATCGTTCGTGAGTAGTTTTGAGAGATAGAGAAGGTGGAATGAATTTAGGATGGGAGAGCATGAGAGAAGATTGTCTAGACCGAGATAAGGGGAGGTTGAGTTAATTATTTCCCTCTCTAACCCTCTCTCTAATTCCCTCTCTCATAGCCTCTTGGGATGTTTTTCCCTCTCTCTCTCTTTCTAACTCTCTTCCTTTCTAGCTCCCTCTCACTATTGGCATTGTAAGCTTCGATGTTTGCAGGTGTGTATATGTGAAAGCACTCTTATGTGCTTAAGATTGTGTGGTTCATGAATATGGATGAGAGATCTGAAGTAAAGTGTGCCACATAGGGCACACATATAAAGCGTGGGTTGTATGGTGTCACATGGGGACACACATGGAAAGTGTGAGGCTACATAAATGAGGCCTTATCTCCTCTATAAAAGTATAGCCATTGTACGTAATGAAAAACAAGAACAGAAGATTTGTTGAGTGTGCATATTGTTTGCCTTATCTTTGTAGCCATGGAGTTCCTTGTCTATTACAATCCTCCGTGATAATGTATCAATCATTTTGTACACACCATGATCAACCCCACATCATTATTGACATGGTATCAGAGCCGTGGTTAGGGCTCTTGATCATGGTGATTTTTTAAAATGTATGTAGCCTATACCATTGTATGCCCTTAGTATGTTTAAGCCATTCTTTCCTTAAAAATCTTGCACACTCATTATTATTATGATTGCAAATGAGGGAGCTGAAAATTTTTAGGATTACAAAGAGGCCATCAACATCAAATGAAGGAGCTATGTATTATGGAGACTGAAAATGGAGTTTTTCACACAAGTCATGGAGCCATTGTCAACAAAGAAGCTACAAATAGAAGTCAAAGGTATTCGGCCATTTTGCCTCTTGATTATTGTTGTTGAGTATGGAACAATGCTCAAAAAGAACAAAAGGGTTTCTCTTTCTAGACATCGTTGTCCTATTGGCTCTTGCTATTGAGAAAGGAGCATGTAAAGGTGCATATGCTTGTTGTCATTGGAATGGAAAGTGGTTTTTGGTTGGCTACAATCCAAGATGGAGCATGTTGGCTGAGGCATGTCTCATGTTGTGTATGCTCAAGTATAAGCATGTGGAGTGGAAGCAAGAAAGGCTTTCACATACTTGGCACCTTATAGACTTCTCAAAACTAGAAGCATGTGATAAGCACCCTTGAAGGTGCATGCTAAAAATACCATGTAGGTTTGGAGGGTTAGAGTCGTGGAATGGGAGAGGAGAAAAACTTTCAGTTGTCAAAGGTGATTGTGAAAAGGCTCATGTAGCCCTGCGAACAGGTAATAGCACTAAAGCTTATACGAGGTACATGCAACCGCTACGAAAGCAGTGCATTGGCCAAAAGAATCAGAGGTCATATATGCATGTGGCTAGCGTCCATTATCGAAGATGCAACAACAAAAGTACGGCATCTAAAAGAGGGCATCGACGCAGCATAGAATGTTGTGATATTATCACCATAGTCCATTGAATATGCACAATTTCATGCAGAATTACTTTTTGAAGCAGCAATTGACAACAAAGGGTACGAGGAAGTAGAGCAAGGATGTCAAATCCTATTGATCCAGCGAAAGAAAGTATGTATGAAGAAAGCCAACACAAGCTAGTGACACCTGAGGCAAGGATTACTCAAGTGCAATAGGAACTCAGAAGCCTTGTTCAAAAGGCAAACATATTAGCAGAGGCAGTCAGGCTACCAGCCATGTCTCAGCCACTAGCATGGACACAAAAAGGAAGGCCGGCCTAGTGTATCAACTATTAAATGGAAGGTTAAGAAGGATTTGTAGGAGCGTGAGATGAAGTGAAGCTCCTTGTTTGGAAGTCCTGTTGGACTGTTCATGAGCACCAGACTATGGCCTGCAGGTTGAACGTCCTGCATAACCAGTTTATACTGTAGTAGCTGTGCTGCTACACTGGACGCAAGTGCAAGGCGTCCCAAAATGTCCATACAAGAGAAATTGTTGAGCCAAAGATAGCACTTGACGTGAAATAGAAGGAGAAGAAATCATCTTTCATAGTCGGAAAGACCCACCACAAAATGGGTACACAGGTTCAATTAATTAGTTATTATTTAACATTAGTTTTGCTTTAGTTAGTAAGGTTAGTTATTAGTTATATAACTGACTAACTTAACCTTACTAACTAACTTACTTACTAACTTAACTAACTTTACTAACTAACTTATTATCTTACTAACTTATTAGTAAACTAACTAACTTTACTAACTTACAAACTAACTAATTATCTTTTAATTGTGCAAAAATATTACATCCTCCTCCCCTTAGAGAACTCGATATGTCTTCATCTCGAGAGAAACCATGGGTATTGTTGATAAAAAACATTCTCATCTATCCATGTAGCATCTTCTTCAAGATAATCTTTCCACTAGACAAGGTATTCTCTAAGGGTTCTACTTTTCAAATTTATCTCTCTTACATCAATTACTCTGTCAGGTTGTATCTCAAGGACTCCTTGGCTAGGTATTACAATTTGTTGATCATCAAGGATATGGTTAGGGTTAGCTACATATGCTTTTAATAAGCTAACATGAAATACATTGTGGATTTTTATATTCTCAAGGAGTTGTATCTTGTAAGCGCTTGGTCCTAAGCACTTGAGAACCTTGTAGGATCCTTCTAAAGACAAAGAACTCTTCTTTGGATGGACACAGACGAAGATCATGTCTCCTTCTCTGAAGATTCATTCTTGCCTTTTCAGATCAGCATACACCTTTTGTCAGTCCTTGGTTGCTTGAATATCTTGTTTTGATAATCTTGATTTCATCATCCATTTCTTCTAACATTTCTCTCAAAGCTTCTACCCTTAAAGTAGGATCGGAAAAATTAAGTGGCATACGACAATCTTGACCATATAGTGAGTGAAATGGAGTCATCTGAATACTTCGATGAGGATAGGAGGCATTATAAGAAAATTCCACTAAGAGTAGATACTAAATCCACCTTGTAGGTTCCTTACAGCAATATGCACGCAGAATATCCTCAATCACCTGGCTAACTCGTTCTATCTACCCATCAGTTTGTGGATGATAAGCAATGTTGAAACAAAGTTGGGTTCTAATGGCTTTAAATAAACTTTTCCAGAAATGTGATGTGAAAAGATAATCAAAATCACTAACGATCCTTTTAGGTAACCCATGAAACCTAAAACACTCTATTACAAAAATTCTTGCAATATCTAAAGCTTTGTAATTGGTTTTTGTTGAAATAAGATGAACGACCTTTGTTAGCATGTCTACTATTACCATCATTGAGTTATATCATCCTTGCATATGTAACCCAACTACAAATTCCATGCTAATAAACTCCCATTTCATCTAGGGAATGTTAAGTGGTTGGAGTTTTCCTGGTAACTTGACACGTTCATATTTTACCCTTTGGTAATTTAGACATTTAGTGACATAATTAAGTATATTACCCTTGAGTCTTTTCCAGTAATAGCTTTTCCTAACAGCATTAAGAGTTTTTGCATACCCTCCGTGTCCTAAAAAAGGAGAGTCATGTGCTTCCCAAAGTATTCTTTTTTTGACAGACTGACTTGAAGGAATGCATAATCTCATTCTGAAATAAACAAGTCCTTCATCTTCATCTGTGTAGAGAATTCTTGATACTTAGTCTTGAATTTGGGATCTTGTTCCTTATTCTGAACTTCCCAAAACAATTGTTGATAGTCTAGGTCCTTATTTACTTCATCCTTCGTCAACTTGATGATAGGATTAGTTGGCATTGATACCATTGTAGCCAGAGTTTCTGCCCTAGATGGTTCTAGTGATAAGAGCATTAAGGAAGGCTTTATGATCAAGGGCGTCTGCTACTACATTTTACCACGTCTGAACTTAATTTCAAAGTCATACTCTTGTAAAATTTTGATCCACAGTCATTGCCTCATATGAAGATCAGATTGAGTAAAAATCCACTTAAGACTTTTATGATCTGTGACTAAGGAAAACTTATTTCCAAGCAAGTAATGTCTCCATAATTTGGGGGTATGAATCATAGCTAACAACTCCAAGGAGGTCGTGAGTAGCATATCTCTTTTCATGGGCTTTCAACTTTCTCGAATAGTAAGCTACATGATTACCTTCCTGCATTAGTACACATCCCAATGTGAGAGAGCTGGCATCTGTGACAACTTCAAATTCCTTGCTTAAGTCAGGTAGCCTTAAGATATGAGCAATTATCAAACTATGCTTTAGTTT
This sequence comes from Lygodium microphyllum, assembly GCF_053477565.2. Taxonomy (NCBI): domain Eukaryota; kingdom Viridiplantae; phylum Streptophyta; class Polypodiopsida; order Schizaeales; family Lygodiaceae; genus Lygodium; species Lygodium microphyllum. The sequence goes on along the minus strand of NC_141150.1, from coordinate 49,626,964 downwards.
CTCAAAGCTAGATAATTCAATTGGCATCCAAATAATGGCAACTTGCTTTTTGAGTAGGTCTATAAGAGGTGCTGTAATTGGGCATAGTTTTCAATGAATATCCTGTACCATCCTATTAGACCTAGAAAATTTCTCACTTCCTTGATAGTGGTTGGGGGTGGCCAATCTTGAACATCTTTGACCTTGGTAGGATCTACTGATATACCTTCAGCAAACACTATGAATCCCACATATTTAATCTTCATTTTGAAGAAGGCACACTTTTTCTTCTTAGCATAAAAATTGTGTGTTCTCGTTGTCTGTAGGACAATGTGAAGATGTGGTTTATGGTCTTCTTCCTCCTTAGAATAAGTTAGGGCATCATCAAAGAATACAAGAACAAAATCATTGAGATGAGGTCTGAAAACGTCCTACATTAAAGTTTTGAAGGTAGCTGGGGAATTTGTCAGCCCAAATGACATCACGATGAATTCGAAATGACTATATCTTGTGTTGAAGGCAGTTTTAGGAATATCTTCATTCTTGATTCTGATCTGATACTATCCTGATCGAAGATCGATCTTAGAAAATATCATTGCTCCTTGTACACGATAAAGAAGCTCATCTATCCTCGGGATTGGGTACTTATTCTTTACTATTACCTGGTTTAGCCCTCGGTAGTCGACACAAAGACGGAGAGTTCCATATTTCTTCTTTTGGAATAATACTGGGGCTCCCAATGGTGAACTACTTGGCCGAATATGCCCTTGTTCTAGCAGTTGTTTGAGTTGCTCTTTTAGTTTGATGGCTTCAAGAATAGACGTTTCGTAAGGTCGTTTTGCAACTGGAGTGGCTCTTAGAACAAGTTTGATCTCATGATCGACTTCTCTTTCTGAAAGTAGCTTAGTTAGCTCTTCAGAAAATACGTCAGCGTATTCTTTTAACCAGGATGGTTCTTCTTCTATCTGACCATCTTGATTTACCTTGTTAAGCTTGATCAAGTAAACAATCAATTCTTTTCTTCAAGCCTTTCACAATTCGAGAAGCTTTTACTAATTGAACTTTAGGTTTCCTTGTTTCACTTTGTGTAGTTGCTATTTAACCGTTCAAATCTTGAAATGTGACTTGACCTTTTCCACAATGGATATTATGAGCATCATTGGGAATCAACCAATCCATTCCTAGTAAACACTCATAAGCCCCTAAGTTCATTACTTTGAACCTCATACTTGAAATATTTCCTCCTAGGTTAAACTCTACCTTGGCAGTTTGCTATGTACAAAGTACTTCCTTTCCATTTGCTAATTCCACAAGCAGTTTTGATGCATTTACTGTATCTATTCCTGACTTCTTAGCAAGTCAATCAAAACTTTAAATGATTTATCTTAGACTAGTTGGTGTCTGCATTATCGAATATTGATGATCTGGACCCTTCTTGTGGAATACATCATGAATAGTTACTTTTTCAATATCTTCTTCCATAATAGGGTTTTCCTCCTTATTAATCTCTTTAAGGGTAATATTTGGCGTTCTTCCTCTTACCATAGTTATTTGACCACGGCCTTGGGCAGCTCTGCATTGACCTCGAAATTGGCCTTGGCAATGGTTTCCACCAAGCTTTGGACAATCTCTCCTAAAATGTCCTAGCTCATTACAGTGAAACTACCCAAGACCATCCCTATTTCCCTGGGCATGAACAAAAATTCCAACTGCATTGGATTTTGCCTTTTTCTTATGACCTTGGTAAAATTGACCTTGGGTACTTTTTGCTTGATCTTTGAATCCTCCTTTGTTCTGGTTATTGTAGCTCCAAAACTTATCATTTTTAGGTTCTGATTGTACTTCTCGCACAACAGGAGCAGCTCGAATCAAAGCATCTTGGAGGTCTATTGGGCACATTGATTCCAAACGAGTGTTCAGAGGAGAATTTAGCTTCTTTCAGCAATTCCCAACAAGTAATTGTATTTTTAGGGACACCTTGATCTCAGCACCACTACTTCCACTAGAGTTGAGCTTCGCCAATTAATTTTAGCTTAGCTATCATGGCTTGGTTAGTTGGGACAGTTCCAGCATCAGTAAAATAATCTTCCATGGATTCGATCCAAATTTCTATATTGGCTTCCACATTCTCGCCTCTCCTGTCAAATTCCAAAGGTTTGACTTACTTCAAAAGTTTCCTTTTCTCTTGGGCTTCGTTGGGAATTATTGTGGGTGCGAGATTCTAGGAAATTTTCAACAATTCCCAAGTTAAGCTTTACGAAATTTATATAGCGTTAATATTAGAGTTTGATACTCAAATTATTTATCGCTTAATTTATTGAAAAAAAATCAAATAAAACTATTTTTCCATTGCTAAAGTTAAACCACAATTTCAGAGGTTTGAAGGGAAAGTAAGGTTCCATTATTTCTTTGATTGATAAAGTATCAATCAATCTTTATTACAATGGATGTACAAGGTAATCAAATGGGGAAAAAAATACATTATTCAGATAGCTCACATGCCCAAAATTTTTTTTTAATAGAAAAGGATTTCCCAATAGTAGTAGTAGTAGTAGTTGTAGCAGTAGTAGTAGTAGTAGTAGCAGTAGCAGTAGCAATAGTAGTAGCAGTAGCAGTAGCTTTAGCAGTAGCAGTAGCAGTAGCAGTAGCAGTAGCAATAGTAGCAGCAGCAGCAACAACAGCAGCAACAGTAGTAGGAGAGAGAGAGAGAGAGAGAGAGAGAGAGAGAGAGAGAGAGAGAGAGAGGTTTTATTTAGGGTGCATCTTAGGTGTGTTTGACGCTTTAGGAAGGTGAGTACTAGTAATAGTAGTGGTAGTAGTAGAGAGAGACAGAGAGAGAGGTTTTGTTAAAGGTACAAACAAAGGAAAAAAGGTGGTGAGGTCCGGTACAATACCACAGGACGGGAAACACTCCGACACAGGGTAGCTACATCCTCGTCCCCATGCATAGCATATTAGACTTTACATACTTTAGGCCCGGTAGGTGGGTGGAGACTTTACCTACATTAATTTTGTTGAGTTACAGGAGAAGAAACCCCTTCTCAAACAATTTAAGAAAGAAAAAAAGAGTGATAACAAAAACAAATTGTTTGTCGTAACATAGACCAAATGAAAAACAACGAAGGCCGTAATGTTCAAGATCACGAGGCGTATCTTAAATAGCATGTCACATGTCCTTGCTCTCAATGTAAGCTGGAAATCAGATGAAAACATCGATTGCCTATAGAACATGTACGAAGCTTTGGCAATTTTTAATTAGAGATCATTGATTAAGAGATCTCAGATTTTGAGCAAATGGTAGCTGACCTAAGCCTCTCAAAGCGATAATCATGACCCCCTTGGAGTAGGGTCTCACAACTAGCTTGGGAGTAGCCAAGCATGATCTTTCCTTTGATTTTTTTTGTCAATGTTTTTAATCAGAGATCTAGTTCTAGCAAACGCAAACAATCCTTTCAAACATATATCAATGATACAATGACAATCATACCATTGTGTAGTTCACAGCTTCACATAGCCAAGGTAGATCCTTAACCTGAGGTAACCTTACACTTTATCGAGGATTCTCCTTTGCATAAAGAAGTGTTGAGTACAAATCTTTCAACTTTATTAAGCAAGATATGAATTTGTTGTTTAGGGCTAGCTTACCCAATATAAGCGATTTTTTCTTTAGTTGGTACTTAGAAAAATATTGTGACAATAGTTTAACGAGATGATTCACAGGACCTTTAAATATACTTTCACTTTTTAAGCATTAATCAACTCTTAATCATTGTTGCACTTGATAATGAATATATCGAGTTATTTTACTAATCTCGAGTATGCATAAAGTCCTTTACTCATTTTGTGCAATATCCTCTTGCAACTATTGCCATCATGATTCTACGAATTATAATCTCAATTAATCTTACTACAAATCATAGGTAGTAGTTAACCGTCTATGCATGCATTAATATACTCTCTTGTCATTTCGTGTAAGTGTAAATATAGAAGCTAATATTTTATGTACTTACTTTTTATATGGATGCTGAGCATGTAGTCTAACAAGTAGTTATTGTACTATTTAATACAAAAACTAACATTTTATGTAAAATTTTGGCAAAAATCTTATTATTTTATGTGGCGATATGAAAATAATAGCCTATTTCGGAGTTGCGAACAACCTGGTTTGGCATGACAACATTGAGAATTTCGTCTTTGCTTGCATTTGCATTTGCCACACCTGATATTCCATTGGTAGTGCCAACTCTCTTTGGCAAGCTCAAGCACTCCCGTATCTCTGGCAATACCCATTTTGGCCGTCCATTTTCCAAGATTCCTTTGAGTATGTTAAGAGATGTGACACCTGTCAAAGGCATGACAGTAGAGAGAATAGGAAATGCCCACTTACGCCTATCATGGCTAGCCTTCCATTTGAGATGTAGGGCATTGATTTTGTGGGTCCTATTACCTCGTCGTCTACTACTCAGAAGAGGTATATTATAGTAGCCACTGATTATTTCACAAAATGGTCAGAAGCGCGGGCAATGAGACAGAACAATGCAAAAGAGACTGCAAGTTTCCTTTTAGAGCAGATTATCTGCCGTTTCAGTCCACCGAGAGAATTAATGTCGGACCGTGGAACCCATTTTTTGAACAAAGTGATCAAAAGCTTGACTGAAGCTTGGCAAATCAAGCACAATAAAACGACCCCTTATAATCCGTAAGCAAATGGGCAAGTTAAAAGTACTAATAAGTAGCTTATGGGGATATTGTCTAAAATAGTCTTTGAGAAGAAACGAGACTGGGACAGGAAGTTGTATGTGGCAGTATGGGCGTATAATACAACCTTCAAGCGAGCTACCGGCCATACTCCATTTAAATTGGTTTATGGAGAAGAGTGTGTGTTACCCCTCGAGATCGAGTTGCCAACCATACGGTTTGCAATTAACCATTCTTTGGGAGATAAGGATTCTCTTTTTGAACGTTTCATGACTATAGCCCACCTGGATGAGCTGAAGTTGCAGAGCTTATTACACCAGGAGGTAGCCAAGCGTTGGATGAAGCAATTACATGACCTTAAATCCAAGAAGTATACCTTTAAGAAAGGGCAATTAGTCTTATATTACGATGCGCATAGGGAGCTGTTTCCAGGGAAGCTGGAACCTAAATGGGATGGGCCCTACAAGATTGTTAGGTTGGGGAAAAATAGGTCTATAGCTCTATTAGCTGATCTGCAGGGAGTAGAGTTTAAAAATAAGGTTAATCTTAATAATATTAAACCTTATTATTTCTAAGTATGCTAATACAGACAATGCATTGCAGGTCCATGCTGGGGATGATTTGAGACCTGCAAAAGAGCTTAAAGCTGGTTGATGGGGAGGTTAATTCCTTATTTGGAGCACCCATATCTAGAGCAAAGATACAATCAGGGGAAATTTATCTGGTGGAGCAAAGGATACAAAGTGATTGAGCAAGAAGACGGAACCTTTGTGTGGGAGATCAAAGTCTTCTGCCATCACTACTTATGACTATTGACGAGTATCCCTCTTGAGTTCAATGAAAAAGGTGGGATGGAGCCGTCAGCTCATCCTCTTAACATGCTAAATTTTGATTACCATAATTAGGAATAGAGGAGTTTGTGATGGCAGGCTGTGTAAACCCATTGTGGACGTACACATTATATTTTGACAGAGCATCCAGGGGCCCTAATAAAAAAGGGAGTGTGGGAGTAGTAATCCGAGATCCCCGACGTAGAGTTACGATGAAGTTAGCTGCTTATCTCGGGGTAGGATTCACTAACAATATGGCGGAGTATAAAGCCTTGATTATGGGACTGCATATTGCCAAGAAAGGTGGTATTCGTCGATTGTCAGTAAAAGGGAATTCCCAGTTAATCCTGAATCAGCTAGATGGGACATATACAGTGCGGAATCCCATTCTTTGTATGTATCATCGAACTGCGATGACCCTACTTGAGGAGTTTGAGAGAGTGTCTTTTCAGTTGATTCCATGTTACTGGAATCAGTTTGCAAATTCATTGGCAAATCTTGCTTATGAAGAAGACATTTTCTTCAATTGTGGTCCTAGTTTGGATATTGTGATCAATGATGAAACAGGACCCGGTCACTTGTGGGGTATGTTATCAGAGCATGCAATATATGGCAGACGATGGTTGATATGGGTGATGCAAAGAGTAGCCGAGAACAATCTACCGTTATTATCCTGGATCCATAGGTTGATTAGACAACATATTATGCATACGTCTCTTACTATATATGCAGGAGGGATGGGTCATAACCTTATGCATTTAGTTTAGGGCTATGAGCCCTGTGTTTTCCTCCTTGGGAAGAAGCCTATTATTGCATATCCGGATTCTTTCAGGGAGGGATGTGTAGGTGCTACTCTGTTTTATTTCATTAGGCCAAGAGGGCCGATTAAGTTTTGTAGTGAAGTGCTTTATTTCATTAGGCCAAGAGGGCCAGTCGTCTGTTTAGTGCAGGTGCGGTTAATGGTTTCTTGTTTTAGTTCTGTGCTAGACAGGTTCACAGAAGAGCTTGGAAGGAGCTTTTGTTGCGTGGAAGCTTCTCATGGCCCTCTCCAGGTGATATCACTCCTTTATGAGTATCGTGTTTTATGTTCTATGTGTCCGTGTACTTGTTGGGGGATTTCTGTTTCTTGTTGGGGACCGGTGTCCAAGGCATGAAGTCCCGGGTTTAGGTTAGGTATGTCTGAGGGGAGGTCTAAGTAGTCATTGCCTCCTATAAAGACATTGCCACGCATTGAAAGACCTGTTTTAGAAGGCAGTCCTAGTGACCTTGTTCTGCTAGTCTGCTAGGCAGCCATTCTAGGAGTTCTTGTTAGTTGTGAGGCAGTTAGAGAAGCTTGTCAGAAGAAAATAATGATGATGAAAAGAAACCTTGTATATCTTAAAAGAAAATAAATATATACAAAGGTGTGTAAAAAGGAGTTCTAACCCCTATCAAAATAGAAAATAAAAGAAACGAAAATTTATGAGCAATTGATCATCGCCTTGCGAAGGCTTGGTAGGTTCCTGGGGACGAGTCAGACCCGGGGCCGATGCCTTGTCTTCCTAGGGGTGGCATCTTGCTGGAAAAGAAGAAAGAAAGGAAGGTTGGAGCGAAAATAAAAGTGAGCGTCAGAAAAGGATAAAGTGTCGCCTTGCGAGGGCTTGGTAGGTTCTTGGGTACCGAGACAGGACTTGAGGCCGATGCTCTGTTCTCCTTGGGTCACTACGCTCAGCTCCGTCCTTTTTACATACCCGAGTATGTCAATAAAGTAAAACCCTAAAAGAAGAAATGTGCTAAAAGAAAATACTTTCTGCTCAGGTTATAGGAGTCCTTGCCTAGTAGGAGCTCCTGGTTGTGTTGTCCTTAGTTAGGTCGGTAGTTCAGACCACCACTTAGGGCAACCTCTTTGATAGTTCTTTTTAGTTTGGCCATGTTGGAGCAGTTGGTTAGTGACTAGCTTCGGATCTTCTATCAAGTTATGTTAGGCCTACTTCTTGTGGATGTCATGCCTTGGTTTTGCCAGGGGGTAGGGTGAGCATTGTGCTGTGTTTAGTATGTATCTATTTTGTATCAGCTTGATGCTTCCTTTGGTTGTTTTGTGTAGATCTACTGTGGGATTCGACGGGCTGAGTTGCCCTATCCCGTGGTCGCTAATGAGGGCGGATTTTTGATGCCGAGAAGTGCTTAAAAATAGCTAAAAATTATGAATATCAAGGGAAAAATATTCAATGTCGAAGGCGGCGGCTCGACTTAGGACGATTTTAAGCGTCAAGTGCTTTAAAGGCGCCCGAGCGACACTTATTGATTTTTGATAATTTTTTAGACTACCGTGTGGGTTGTCAGGAGTTGCAAGCCAATGCGGGATGTCAAGCTGGAAGCCCAGGATTTTTCAGAGCTTGATTTGGAGCCCGGACGGGGGAAATGGCCACAAATGGGGCAAGATATGAAAAGGTGGACATTGGAGAAGACCAAAAGGGGTGCCCTTTGGGACATTTTAACCCCCCCTCCCCCCCCCCCCCCTCCCCCCCCTTCAAATTTTTGATCAAGAAGCATGAAAAAAAGTGAAGAGAGAATGTGGAGACATGGCATGATGAAGAACAGCCGATTTTTGCGCCTCCTCTCTCCACATCATGATTTTCTGGCTGTGAAGAAGCTATGGAATGGACAATAGGGGGCAACTTCTCCCTCTTGGCCGATCTTATCACCTATCTTCGCCCATCCAATGGTGGTCTGAATGAAGAAATGGAAATATAGTCTTTCTCTCTCCTCCCTCTCTCTCCCTTAAGGGGTTGTATTGTGTGGAAGATGACAATGAAGAATAGTGGAGAAAAGCTTGTCCGGATAAGACCGGATTGTTTCCGAATGGATGAAGACATGAAGAGTGCCATTCTTGAAGATGTTGAGCATTAAATGCATGCTGGAAATCAGTCGCCTAATCAAGATCAAGAAACCGAGACACCTGAAAATAAGCGGTAATGCTATTTTTATGAAGAAAAATGATCTTTTTATGCTATTTGCTTTATGAAACTTTGTTCTTATGGGATGAAAGCTCATTATAATATTTTCTGCCATGAGTTTCAACTGTTTGCAACCTGAAAATTAGAAAATATAAGGCTACATGGTCGGAATTAGTGTTAAAATACATAAAAACACGCGTTTTAAGGGTAAAATTGGGGGTTTTGCTATATAAATGAGAAATATGATATGTCACACCAACTAAATCTGAGTTTTTGCTATCAATGAACCTAAGGGCCACAGCCCACAATCAACATTCATTTTCAGTCATTTTTATTAAAGAAAAATAGGCAAAAATGCCTAAAAATGAAAAAAATGGGTTTAAAAATTAGGAAAAAATAGAAAATGGACTGAGAAAAATTAGGGAAAATTATATTTATGTTTGTGCAATGTATAATGATGGAAAAGCACGAGGTTGGCCTCGGTTTGTCCCCGTTTCTATGTTTTATGCGTATTTATCGTTCTTTTAAAAGGGAGAAATGCATAGAAACCCTATCTAACCGGTCAATGATGCAAAATGCTAAGAGTTGGATGAAAAGGGGCTGAAACACTGAAAGATAAAGAAAATATTTGATTTATTCATTGCACTTGGCAAATAGGAAACGGTTTAGATAAAGAGGATGGTAGCATGAGCATATGGCTCGGTGCCTCCTTTCAACGCAGCACGCGCTAGTAAAATTCATGGAAAGAATGCTTTATGCACTATGCATGATTCTGGTCTTTCTTTTGTCTGAGCACATAGCCATACACAATTTGCATTAAGCATAAAAATTAAAAGGTATCAGAAAAACCTCCTGGATGCATGGCACTTGTCTTACTTAGGTTGTGACCAAGGATGAGCGTGAGAGGATGTCCTAAGCTGTAGGTTAGTCGTTGGGTCCTAAGGGAAAAGTGTAGTGAGGAATGGTACATCCTGGAATGTAAAATATTTGTACCTTGAGAGGAGTTTGTGCTCGTTTGTGTTATACGTTTAGCAGCGCATCAAAGGGCTAATCCCTGAGATGTAGGAGAGCTACAATGGGGCTCCGACTTTTAGTCAGTGGAGTGCCTCCATATGTGCGTGATCGTGGCATTGCCAATGTATAAGGGTTCTTCCTTTGAGAAGATTTAGGGAAATGTTGGACTATAAACTATAAACACATAGATTAAGCTTTAGGGCAGTTGGTCCTTTAGCATTAGATTGACGCTCCTGGTCCGCGAGGCGTGAGGGTGTTTGCGTGTCATGAGCATGAGGTCCGGCTAGTGCTATAGCTAGTGCCGGCCCATTTCTGGTCCCATCAAATTTGTCCACCAAGATTCCTCCCTTGAAACTAGTATTACGGTTTCCCTGATTCTAGGAGTAATGCAAAATTTATGGTTAGAGCCTCCTTGGCACCCACATTTCCTACTGCTCGAGACTATCCCTACAGATAGACCTTTCCGCTACGGAGCTGGTCTAAGCCTCTCAAAGCAATACTCATGACCCCCTTGGAGTAGGGTCTCACAGCTAGCTTGGGGGTAGCCTAGTGTGATCTTTCCTTTTATCCTGTTTGTCAATGTTTTTAATCAGAGATCTAGTTTCTAGCAAACACAAACAATCCTTTCAAACATATATCAATGATACAATGGCAATCATACCATTGTGCAGATATCACAGCTTCACATAGCCAAGTTAGATCCTCAACCTGAGGTAACCTTACACTTTATCGAGGATTCTCCTTCCTATAAAGAAGTGTTGAGTACAAATCTTTCAACTTTATTAAGCAAGATATGAATTTGTTGTTTAGGGCTAGCTTACCCAATATAAGCGATTTTTTCTTTAGTTGGTACTTAGAAAAATATTGTGACAATAATTTAACGAGATGATTCACAAGACCTTTGAATATACTTTCACTTTTTAAGCATTAATAAACTCTTAATAAATTGTTACATTTGATAATGAATATATCAAGTTATTTTACTAATCTCGAGTGTGCATAAAGTCCTTTACTAATTTTGTGCACTATCCTCTTGCAACTATTGGCATCATGATTCTATGAATTATAATCTCAATTAATCTTACTACAAATCATAGGTAGTAGTTAACCGTTTATGCATGCATTAATATACTCTCTTGTCATTTCGTGTAAATGTAAATATAGAAGCTAATATTTTATGTACTTACTTTTTATATGGATGCTGACTATGTAGTCTAACAAGTAGTTATTGTACTATTTAATACAAAAACTAACATTTTATGTAAAATTTTGGCAAAAATGTTATTATTTTATGTGGCGAAATGAAAATAATAGCCTATTTTGGAGTTGCGAACAACCTGGTTTGGCACGACAACATTGAGAATTTCGTCTTTGCTTGCACTTGGATTCGCCACACCTGATATTCCATTGGTAGTGCCAACTCTCTTTGGCAACCTCAAGCACTCCCGTATCTCCGGCAATACCCATTTTTTGACCGGTTGCAGTGGATGTCATGGTCTTTCCGCCTCGTTGCTTTGAAGCCATCGTTCACGAGCAGTTTTCAGAGATAGAGAAGGTGGAATGAATTCAGGATGGGAGAGCGTGAGTGAAGATTGCCAAGTTGAAGATCAAGAGACGGGGGAAGGTTGAGTTAATTCTTTTCGTCTCTAACTCTCTCTCTAATTTTCTCTCTCATAGCCTCTCGGGATCTTCTGCCCTCTCTCTCTCTTTCTAACTCTCTCTCTCTCTCTAGCCCCCTCTCGCACCCTCTCAAGGGGGGGGGGATAACGTTCTGCCTCTCTCTCTCTACCTCCCTCTTGCAGCCTCTCGGAATATCCTTGCACCTCCCTCTAAACTGAGTAGAGGGCATGCCTTTATATAGGCACAAGGGAGTGCATGTTGCCTCTCCCTTCCCCTCTCTTTCTGCTCTCTTTGTGCAAAGAAAGCTCCTCCACTCATAGTGGGGAGCTTCTTTCTCTTTTATTTATTTATTTTATTTTATTTTTTTGAAAAAAAGGGGGAGTCGCGAGGCTCGTCAATGCCTATTTTGTTGGTAACAGAGATATTTATGGTAAAGAAGATGATTATGATAAAGGAGATGACGAAGATGATGATGAGGATGCTGATAATGACAATGAAGAAGAAGAAGATGATGATGATGATGACGATGATGAAGATGATGATTAGGGACGGCCGTCAATTCGACGGCCCCCCTTTTTTTCTTTTCTAAACGTTAATTTTTTTAACATTAGCTAGTTAGTTATTATTTAACATTAGTTTTTCTTTAGTTAGTAAGGTTAGTTATTAGTTATATAACTTACTAACTTAACCTTAATAACTAACTTTACTAACTAAGTATCTTACTAACTTATTACTAACTAATTGACTTTACTAACTTACGAACTAACTATCTTTTTACTACATGGAAATCTTATACCATTGCATCAATAGTAATCATGCACAATGTAGTGATTATCGATGCTCTTCATTATCGGTAACACCACACAACCATATTGGCAAGCCCTTCAACTACATGAAGATTTGATATTCACCCTTGATCCAGTCATTGACATCTCGCCCATTTAGAGAGAGGGATAAACACAAACTTGTAGTAATAAAAACAATTCCATAAAACTTGACATGGATGTCATGTTACCACCCCTACTATCTGCATGTCTTGAATAATCAGAGTTAGTGTATGCCACGACTCCTTTATCTTGTCACCATAATATATGTACATATCTGCAGTGCCCTTAAGGTACCTCATGATACCCTTTACAGCATCCCAATGCCACTTGCCAAGTATAGCCATATAGCATGCCACAACTCCCACTCCAAATGCTATGTGAGGAAGAGTGGCTATTTGTAATTTATATCAAGTATTTTTTTTTTCCCTCTCGTGTGACGGCGCGTCGTGTTGGAAGGGGGAAGGGGATAGAGGAGCCAGAAAGCTCCTCGCTGGAGCTTGCTCGGCTCCACGGCATGCAGAATGACACATAGGAGGGGGAGGATTCCCTCCCCTCCCCTATATAATGAGGGAGGGCCACAGGCTAACGGGAGGAGGGAGGAGGAAGGACAGAAGAAGAATGCTGTCACCGACTGATGGATCTGCCTACGGTCGTGGAGTGGAGGAAGTTGCGCCAGCTGTCGCCGCCCAAAGCCAAAGTATGCCGCCAGCCAACGTGGAGGTGTCGAACCCCCCTGCCACATCAGAGAAGCTTCCTAGTAGAAGCTTCTTAAGAGGGGGCTAATTAAGCCCCCTTTCACCCCCCCTCATATCCCTTTTTACTCACTTTTCCCACCCCCCTCTGTTTTTAAACCCTTAAGCCCCCCTTCCTATACCCTTCACTTACCCTTTCACCCCCCTCCCGGTTTTATTCCCTTTATTCCTTTCACCCCCCCCCCCCCCCCCCACCGCCCCAGTCTTAAACCCTTAACCCCTTTCCATGGGGCCATTAAACCCCCACTCCCCTTGGCCTCATAAACCACAAATCCTCCCTCCCCCCCCCCCCCCCGTGCTGAAATTTATAAGTCCCTTCTTGTGTTTTCCTTGAAACCCCGTGTTGCACCCCCCTCATATTCCTTTTTAACACACCCCCCTAAGCCCCTTTTTAACACCCGTGTCCCCTTTTCCTTACACCCCCTTTTCCCTCTCCCGTGTGCTATAAGCCTTTCACCCCGGGTTAAAATCCCTAAAACCTTTACTACTCCGTGTCCCAAAACCTCTCCAAAAAAAATCCCCCTTCCTATATCTTTTACCCCAAGCCGAAAGATCTCCCAAGGCCCTTTATATGTTTTTTTTTAAAACCACACTCACACACACCATTTTCACCGCGTATAAATCCCTATAGGGCCTTTTTCTTTTAGGCTTTATAAACCTTTCTCTCTCCGAAGAAGCTAAGACCTTAAAGGTCTTGTTACCCCTTTCTCGTGGTCAATCCCTTAACGATTCCTTGACTCGAAAGAGAGAAGAGGAATACTGAAGCGACGGTGAATTCCGAAAAGGAGTGTAAAGCTACTTTCACGTTCGAAGGATTACAACTGTGATGCCGCCTAAGAAAGTCCAAGGAGGAGTAGCTGCCGGAGGGTCATCTCCTGGTATCCATGTGGATATCTCACCCCAAAACCAGGTTTTTCCTTCTTAAATTTTATATTAGTTTTAATTCAATCATGCAAGATGAATTGTTAGGGATAAGATATATTTTGTCCTAGTTATTTACGATGAAGGAATTTCGTTTAATTGATCATGCAAAATGGATAAAGTATAAACATGGTTTTCCTTCAAATAGCCTTATGCACTGAAACGAATTATGAGCAAGATTATTTACCCACTAAAGTAGTATATTCCAGTTAAATCTTGAAGGAATAAAAATTGCATCTTGCACCATTAACCCCTATTCTTTTTACAACGAATCATCATAGAAGGTGAAATTCATGACAGGTTTCTTATGTTGCTTAAACTCTAGGAAGTTATCATTGCTAATTGCATATCTTAGCAAGGAAAATATTGTTTATTTGGCATGTTTTTTGTTTGCAAGGAAAAAAGGAAGATTAATTGAATTTACCTAACCTCAAACTGATAAAGTTTAGGATTGAAAAATCAATTGACACATAGATAACAAATCGTGCAGAAGTGATCTCGATATTACCTTCTAAAAGTTAACCGAATTAATATAAACTTAGAAATACCTATACTGCGAAATATGCATTGGGAATGATTTAAAATCCAAGAAACGTTTATACCTTAAATACTTGCCCACCTTTCCTTATTGTAGGGTCAATAAATCATTAACGAAAAAAAACTAGGGTTTGTCCCTGAGGTTCTTAAAGAAAATAATAAAAGGAGACCTAGGTCTGACAAACGTCAGCGTAAAGAAACTGAAACGGATTGTTCCATCGCATATTACGATGCAGGACTTGCGCAGCAAGTACGAAGTCATATGGTCTTGTGATTGATTCACAAGAAGAAAGGTTAAATACCTCAACAAGGATGGTGGATCCTTATGCAAGTTATCTTGTAAAATGATGTATTCTTTGATATCCTTCTAAGTAAGGAAGGTTAAAAATCGGAACTAAAGTATCCAATGAGCTTTAGGGTCGACCAAGTTGGGTTAATAGGGTATGCCCTTATCCAGAATATAAAGGATCTTGCCAAGTTGCAAGATACCCTGGATCGAATGTTAAATATATTCAAAAGGAAAGATTCCTTCCTTAGCAGTTTGCCAACAACAAGATGGGTTAATGGAAATGTTTGTGCTTGCTAGAGATTTTAGAGCATTGCTTGATTTATATATTACAAATTAAATGAATATCTATACTTAAGGTTGAAGACCTGAAGGAAGAGGCAGCTTCAGTTACTCCCGACTGCCTGCCTGACCCTAACCAAGGGGGTTGTTGACCGCGCCGGGAACGTGGACCGAACCCGCCGCGAGAGGTCTCTCTGTTGAGCTCTACGTGGAGCACGAGGATGCTTGGGTGCGAGGGGGGCTCTGGCCGTAAATCCCTCGCCTTCCAGGTCCTGCACAAGAGGCTAACGTGATTCGAGATTGGATCTCGAGGCCCGCATACTAGTCTACGGGCGGAAGCTTGGAATAGTGATCCCTGTGGATTACTGGATAGCCTTCGACTAGATTATGGACAAGCCTACGGGCGGAACTCCTTGTATTTCAAAGATAAATATGATGATATGTTAATAAAGAACTTGTTTGATAATGTTTTTCTATGTCACGTGATAAGATTACGTGAAGGAACGAGTGCCTAACGGTTTAATTAAAGAAGCTGATTGTTATATGTCCAACTAACGTGTTAGATAATTACCTAACTAAAACAAATCGAAGAAAGTGCGGAGGATGGGCCATGGGTCCGTCCTACAGTTGGGTGATCCCAGTTGGCCGGGAACTTTTCTCAAATCTCGAAGAACAGCGGGATGATCGTCAAAGGACACGAACAATGAAAGCGATGACCTAGAGTTATGTCTTACCCGATTTACGCTGTTTTAGGGGAACGGAATGGGACTATGCCTTATGGCAGAGTGGTTGAGCTTTGCATCCCTCTCATTTTCCATTCTCCTTGAACCAAGTGCAGCGTGCAAGGAAAACCCTAATTCCGGTCGATCCTAAGTGGGGACAACCAGAATACTTTCACTACGTGGCAGACGCGGGAAGCCCTAGATCGCAAGTCCCGTAACATTCCATGGGAGTGTCGGGTGGAGCTTTCTAAACATCCTTTCTGATGGACTGCTAAGACGTGTCCTGGATGATACTAGTGGACACGTTACAGTTGGTATTAGAGCCGACCAATAACGGAATTGTTTTTATGAAATCTCAAAGAAATGAAGTAAAGCAATTGTTACTGTCCAAACATTTCCTTACCTTCAATGCTGTCTTGCAGAATTACGAAGCGTGGAACAAGTTTCTGGTATTTCGAGTCATGTTTATGACTGCAATGCATTCTCCGCTTTATCGACAAAGGGTTGAGATGATGAATATCCTAGAGAGGATTTATAATCCATCACCTTTGTACATGGAGCAAAGATGGACGGGTGCTTCAGGAATCTACTATATAGCCGCCCACCGGTTTGCTTATCTACAGACCAACCTAAAGAGGATTAAGTGGTTGGAAGACCTGAAAGTCGTGAAGTTGTTCGTTTTTGTGGAAGCATGTAAATTCCACTTTACATATTCGAGGTCGGAGGGTTGAGATGAACTCCTATATATATGAGGAAGTAACTCGTGTAATCCCCGCCGACAGGATTAAAGTGTTGGGCCGCCATGAGAAGTATGGATTCCAATGGAAAGGATATCCTCAACTTCCAATGACTTATCGATTCCTGAAGATCCATGACCCAAAACCCTACTATTACACAGTTCCTGTAGATAAATGCAATACAACGTTATTCTCCCCGAACTAAATGTAACAATTGTCTTATCATCACATGAAACATTGTATTCGAAAAGGGCTATGCCCATGGAAATACAAATAAAGACTTCTTTTTATCAATGTCTGGCTGTGCATAAGAGTTGATAAAAAGTTAAGTAGCTACATTGTTTACGAGATAGTTGAATTAAAGATAAGCTAACGTCGATTATCGTATAATAACGTTAAGAAAACCTTTATTTAGGCACAACCCCAGGTACAGGTTCCTAATTCGCCTCCTACATCAAGTACTGCTGTGATCCAGGAGAAGAAGTTCCTTCTCAAGCAGATTAAACCACCCGAGTTTGACGGGAGAGACAGATTCGTTCAGACTGATGCTGAAATTTGGATTGAATCCATGGAGGATTACTTCGAAGCAGCTCGTACTGCACCCGCCAATGAAGCAATGCTCGCCAAGTTAAAACTCACCGGCGCAGCCAGACTTTGGTGGAAGCAATGGTGTAGGGATCAAGGGATCGCAGAGGGATTCGTTACCTGGGAGAAGCTAAAGAAA